>NC_136994.1:14322241-14337241 GCF_032717465.1 Coenobita brevimanus
GAGGGATGGTGTGAGTTGGAGGAAGGGCAGCCTGATCCCGGAGGACAGGGTGACGTGGAGGTGATTTGTTTGTGGCCACCCCTTCCGGGATTAAGACGTCTGGCTATAGATAAATAGATACAGTAGATAGATAGATAGATAGATAGTTACATAGAAAGTTACATACATTCATACATACAGACAAATGTATATAGATATGTTTGTAGGTAGATAGATAGATAGATAGATTCGGTAGATAGATAGATGGATGGTTAAATAATAAATAGAGAGAGATAATTTAGAGACAGACAGACGGACAGATGGATAGACAGACAGACAGATAGATAAATAGATAGACAAATAGATCGCTTTGAGGATATTTTTGGTAGAAGAGAAATTTAATGGATTTTTTTATAAGGAGTTGCCCCGAGCATGAAGAGGTTAGGGTACCAGTATAAGAAGGTGAGAAAATGAGTGAGTGTAAATGTAAATAGATAAGTTGATAGATAGATAGATCGATAGATGAATATATGGCAAAAGATAGATAGTTGGGTAGATGCAGGGATAGATAGATGGACAGATGCAAAGAGATAGATAGATAGATAGATAGATAGATAGACGCATAGATAGATAAATAGGTGGACATGCAAAGATAGATAGACAGATAGATAGATAGACGCATAGATAGATAGATGGGTAGATGTGAAAGAGATAGACAGATGGGTAGATGGAAAAATATAGACAGATGGATAGATAGATAGACAGATAGATGCAAAGATAGATAAAGACCGGTTGTACGGTTAGGAAGCTTACTAAACACCTCTTCCTTACCGATTTATTCTGATTGTGCTCCGTCACTGCATTCTTGTGTGTTCTGCAATCTGTGTCGATATCGAAAAGACATAAGGAGCAAACCAGGGGATATTAATGAGTAGTTTGGAAAATAAATCGCTAAGGAAGAGGTGTTAGGAAGTCAACGAGAATAAGGACCCTATTCTCGGTTAATTGTTATGGTCAGCATCAGCTAAAACGGAGTATTTTGCTAGAGTTCTTCCAATATTGAAGGGGTGAATATATTTTTCTATATTTAACACTCTTTATTTCATCTTTAAAGAAGACCAAAATTGCACAGCGTATTCCAGTAGAGATCGTACTATTATTATTATTATTATTATTCTTATATATATGGGGGTAATAATTGTCACTAGTTTTCTGTGTGATTTTTTGTTTAATTTCTGTGATTAGCTGATTATATTCTTTACTGCTTCGATGTAATGTTGAGGGAAAACAAATTTGTTGATATAGATTTATTAGTAGTGTGTGTGTGTGTGTGTGTGTGAGAGAGAGAGAGAGAGAGAGAGAGAGAGAGAGAGAGAGAGAGAGAGAGAGAGTGAGTGGGCGAGGGTGTTGGCTGTCTCGTGTGATGGAAGAGCTGCTTTAGTGGGTGGGAGAAAGAAGACGTGAGTGATTCTTCTCTCTCTCTCTCTCTCTCTCTCTGTCATTTTCCTCAGTAGTCTCACATCACTTGCATCACCTATTTTTCTTCCTCTTTCTCTTCTCGTTTCTTTCTCTTTCTTCCTGTGAGAGAGAGAGAGAGAGAGAGTGAGTGAGTTATGAGCAAATGCTGCGCTCGTGTTTATTTTGAGGGTACGTGAATGTAGGTACGAACAGGGTCCAACTTTTATTGTAGTAGTAGTAGTAGCAGCAGCAGCAGCAGCAGTAGTAGTAGTAGTAGTAGTAGTAGTAGTAGTAGTAGCAGCAGCAGCAGTAGTAGTAGTAGTAGTAGCAGCAGCAGCAGCAGCAGCAGTAGTAGTAGTAGTAGTAGTAGTAGTAGCAGCAGCAGCAGCAGCAGTAGTAGTAGTAGTAGTAGTAGTAGTAGTAGCAGCAGCAGCAGCAGCAGCAGTAGTAGTAGTAGTAGTAGTCTATAAGTGGTATACATGAAGGATCTTTTTCTTTTTTCTTCACTTACCAGGGAATTTGGACTGTCTTCACCTGGAGGGGTCAGAGCTATTTACCCCTGAAATACAAAGTTGCACAGCTTGAAATTCTGAGTTGATCTGACATTTTAGGTGTTGCATCAGGTGATTGGTAGTTTCGCTGCAGGCCAATGAATACAGTCCTTGTTGGTGCAGTAGTTGGTGTTTTTAGATGAGGGAAGGGAGAGAAGGAAGGAGGAAGAAGGCACAGTTGAAGAGAGAGCGGAAGAAAGGGAAAGAAGAATTGAAGGAATGAAGGAGAGAGGGGGGGGAAGAAGTGCAGGAGGAATAATTGAAGGAAGGAAGGAGGAGATATAGCAACAGTGAGGGAATGAAGGAAGGTTAGAGGAAGGAAGGTAACGAGGGATGAAATGTTGGTTTACCGCCATGACCTTGAGATCAAAACACAGATGGCACCTGTCACTATGATCCCCCCAAATAAATAAATAAATAAATAATGAAATAAAACGTTCGTCAGCCAGAATTGTATGTGAAAGTCGTGTTGTTTGTAATTTACTATACGGTGGGAATTACACACACACACACACACACACACACACACACACACACACACACACACACACACACACACACACACACACACACAACACACAATTTCATCCAAGATGTTCTGTTGTTAATGCAGTTCTACCTGGATATTGTTAAGCGTTGAGTGTGTGTGTGTGTGTGTGTGTGTGTGTGTGTGTGTGTGTGTGTGTGTGAGAGAGAGAGAGAGAGAGAGAGAGAGAGAGAGAGAGAGAGAGAGACGCAAACGACGTAAAATAGTGGAATGACTCGTGGCTGATTCACTATGACAGAACGCAGTTTGTGTAAAAAAAAAAGAAAAAAAAAAAGAATATGCGACGTCCACCATATCGGCCGGGCTGTTTTTTCTTTTCGCTTTTTTGAGTTGTGTGAAAAGGATATCGTTTTGACAGGATTGAAGACACATGATAGACCCACAAGCGTCCTAAAGTGTATCAGTGAGAGAGAGAGAACTAGAGAAACATCCTGGTTAAGAGTATATTGAGAGGAATAAGTGAAATTTGTGTAATATTCGCGAAAGTATGTCGGTTTGTACTAGAATTTTTTGATGGCGTCCTCTAAATTTTCTATCTACTTTCATGGGTAGATTATGAGATGAATCCCTTGACGCTAAATATTCTGTGATTCTTTTTGTTTATATATCTAGGCTTTAATGCTTTCTCTTTTAGTTCCCCCTTTTTTGTTTTCTCAGTTTTACGTTTTCTTCTGTTTACAAGCCGTTTTTCATTCCTTCCCTTTTTCCTTTTCTCCTCTTCTTCCTTCCTTCCTCCTCCTCCTTCTCCTTCTCTTCTTCTTCTTCTTCTTCCTCTTCCTCTTCTTTTCTTCTTCCTCCTCCTCCTCCTTCTTCATATTCTTTCTCACACTAACACTGACTCTCCTCTACTCCTCCTTTTTCTTCCTACTCTTACTCATAGTTCCTAGTAAGCATTCATTTACTTTTTTTTTCTGTCTTTTTTGTATTTCCTACTTCCTCTTCAAACCTCTTTGCATTTTTTCTCTCTTCTCTTCTCCCATTCGCCCACCCTCTCTTCTGTCCTCTTTTTCCTCATCTTTTATTCTTCTTCTCTTCCTCTCCCCCTGTCTTCATCTTTCTGCATCTCTCTCTCTCTCTCTCTCTCTCTCTCTCTCTTTCATCTCTTTTTTCTCCTTCCTTCGCTCTCTCTCACCTCTTACTCTTCCTTCGCACTCATTCACCCCTTTTCCTCCTTCTCTCTCCTCTTTTTCTCCATCCTTCGCTCTCCTTCACCTCTTTTTATCGCTCCTTCGCTCTCTTTCACCCCCTTTCTCTCCTTCCTTCGCTCTCTTTCACCCCCTTTTTCTCCTTCCTTCTCTCTCCTTCTCTTTTTCTCCATCCTTCGCTCTCCTTCACCTTTTCCTCCTCCCTTCGCTCTCTTTCACCTTCTCCTTCCTTCGCTCTCTTTCACCCCCTTTTTCTTCTTCCTTCTCTCCTCTTTTTCTCCATCCTTCGCTCTCTTTCACCTCTTTTTCTCTTCCTTCTCTCTCCTCTTTTTCTCCTTCCTTCTCTCTCTTTTACCTCTTTTTCTCTTCCTTCTCTTCTCCTCTTTTTCTCCATCCTTTGCTCTCTTTTACCTCTTTTTCTCTTCCTTCTCTCTCCTCTTTTTCTCCTGCCTTTGCTCTCTTTTACCTCTTTTTCTCCTTCCTTCGCTCTCTTTCACCCCGTTTTCTTCTTCCTCCTCTCTCCTTCTCTTTCTCCTTCCTCGCTGTTGTTCAACTCTTATTCTCAATCCCTCTCCCTCTTTTCCTCTCCCTCTTCCTACTGACTTTCATTTCTATTCATATTTTCCTCTTCCTCTCTCTTCCTTTCTTTCTCCAGTTCCCTCTGTTATTTGTTCTTGTTATTCTGTTCATACCTCCTCCTCCTCCTCCTCCTCCTCCTCCTCCTCCTCCTTTCACTATCATTTCTTCCTATCACTCCCTAAATCCCTTTCATCTTTTATCTTCCGCTGTGTATGTGTGTGTGTGTGTGTGTGTGTGTGTGTGTGTGAGAGAGAGAGAGAGAGAGAGAGAGAGAGAGACTGCTCTGTATGATAATAAGGCGGTGTGTGATATGGAGGAAGAGGCAAACTTCGATGCTCTCTCTCTCTCTCTCTCTCTCTCTCTCTTACCCACTTACACCAACACACACACACAAATTAACATAAACTTCTGGCCCGGATCTTTCCACAAGGGAGGAGTACAAAAGACCTCTGTATTCGGCCTTAAATGGAATCTGGGAAGGAGGGCGGCTGTCTTCAGGAAAATTTACGTACATACATACATAGCCTACATACATAAGTACGTACATACATACATACATGCATGAAATCATACATACATACATAGATATATACATAAGTACGTACATACATACATGCATGCATTCATACATACATACGTACATACATACATGCATGCCTGAATACATACATACATACATACATACATGCATGCCTAATTATATGCATACATATATACGTACAGCACATATTTACATACATGCTTATACTTTAACAGTGTGTCCAGGCATCTCAAAATGAAATGAACGGATCTTGAATTTGGCTCTCTATTGTATTTTGTTTTTCTCTTGGAGGGAACTATTACTGCGGGCTCATGGCCTTTGGTTCCTTCTTCCTCGCATAAAAAAACAAAAGCAAAAACAAAGGAAAACATACTGACATATATGGATACAGACAAATGAACAAAAACCTACATACAGTACGTACGTTCAAACATACATACATACATACATACATGTAAACTAAAACATACATACATACATACGAATAATCAATAGCATACATACATACATACCTATGCATTCTACATACATGGATACATACTGTACATACGCACATACATACAGACACGCAATGGACAGACAGACAGACATACACATATAGATTGGTAGATAAATAGATGGATATATGGATAGACAGGTAGAAAAACTAGATAGTTAGATGGGTAGACAGGTAGATCGATAAGGAGATAGATAGACAGGTAGATAGAGGTGGGTAGACAGAAAGAGGCAGATAGTTAATTAGATGGGTAGACAGGTAAAAACACTGGTAGATGGTTAAGGAGACAGGCTGGTAGAAAGGTAGGTAGATAGTTAATTAGATGGGTAGAAAGGTAGGTAGATAGTTAATTAGATGGGTAGACAGGTAGATAGTTGAGATAGATAGACAGGTAGATAGTTAAACAGCTAGTAGAATGCGTGGTTGAGTGATGAATTTAACCTTTTCAGTCCGAGGATGCAACAGACTAAATTGAAGGTGAATAAAATCGCATGTTACCCGGATTTAAAAAAAAAGGACGTTCTCGTGGTGAGAGAGAGAGAGAGAGAGAGAGAGAGAGAGAGAGAGAGAGAGAGAGAGAGAGAAAGTGAGTGGGTGAGTGTTTATAGATACTGAGATGGATAGATGCAAAAGATAGAGAGATTGATAGATACTTTGGTACACTAAGAGATAAATGCTGAGGTAGACTTGATAGATAGACAGGTGTGTGTGTGAGAGAGAGAGAGAGAGAGAGTATGGAAGATAAGGAAAATGACTGACTGAATGAGCAAGTGGATGAGGGAGACACAATATATTTATGTATAAGTGTAAATGAGAAAGAATAAGTTACTGCGTGTGTGTGTGTGTGTGTGTGTGTGTGTGTGTGTGTGTGTGTGTGTGTGTGTGTGTGTGTGTGTGTGTGTGAGAGAGAGAGAGAGAGAGAGAGAGAGAGAGAGACCCGAGATTCTTGAAAGCAATCCCACAGCCCTTGATCTCTCAAGGTTAGTCCAATTCCATTCTCTCTCTCTCTCTCTCTCTCTCTCTCTCTCTCTAAACATTAACGATGCAAAATACAATAACACCGCCAAAGTAACGACGAAATACAGTATCAGCGCTACAGTACCCTAACAATACAGTAACAGCGCTACGTAAAATACAACAGCACTACAGCAGCGTTTAAAATACAATAACACCGCTACAAACGTTTAAAATAAAGCCCTAATTACCCCAGCTGTTCCCTTTAAAAAAATGTAAACAAAGGCGACGTGTCTGCCTGGCGTACGATGCTCAGCTGGGCGTCACTGGTCACCATGGCAACGGGAGGGAAAACGTGTCTCACAGTTGGCTAGGGACAATAGAGGGGAAATTTAAGAGAAAGGAGAGAGGGATAGGAGGAGGGGAAAGAGGGAGAGGGAAACATAAGAGGAGGAGGAGGGAGGAGGAGTAAAAAGGAAGTGGAGAGGAGGGAGAGACAAAGGGTTGAAGAGAGAGGTGACGTGGAAGGAAGGCGAAGGGAAAGAAGTGATAAAAAAGAACATAAGTAGAGAGAGAGAGAGAGAGAGAGAGAGAGAGGCGTTGAAAAGATAATTACAGTGAACACCAAATTATAGTGAGACAGCAAGAGAGAGAGAGAGAGAGAGAGAGAGTAATAGAATGAAAGGATAAGAGAAGGAAGCAAGATAGATGAAAGGAAGGAGAGGGAGAGAGAGAGAGGAGGGAGATTGGAAAGATGAAACGTAGAGGAACTGGACAGAAAATTGGAGAGAGAGAGAGAGAGAGAGAGAGAGAGAGAGAGAGAGAGAGAGCATAACTATCGCTCCCTGAATGTACGAGAGACAGTAGCAATAAACATGTAAGAGAGAGAAAGGAAGCGAGGGGGAGAGAGAGAGAGAGATCCCTTTTACCCCTCTCGCAGACCCAGGAGAGGGTCGCCTTCAAGTGGTGGCACTGATATAACTGGAGCTGCTGCCTTGTTATATAGACAGCAGGAGAGGAGTAGATTCGGCCAACAGTCTATCGGGTTCAGATAGATATAACCAACATACGGAAGAGATGAAACAAGGAAAACAAATCGCTAAGGAAGAGGTGTGAGGGGTGCCACAAAAACAAAGGCCTAAAAAAAAAATCATATATTGCCTTTCTTACATTCCAGACGATTTTCTTTAGCTTCGAGGGACTTAGAGGGGTTGGATAAGGCCTTCAACCCCTTCTGTACGAGTGTGGGGGATTTTTGACCTGAAGAAAATGGTCTATAGTGGAAAAAAAAAATGACTAAAAAAACACATCACTTGGTCATTTTTTTTTTTATGCTGTTACTATAATCCCATTCACTCTTACTTGGCCTAAAATTGCCATCCCTCCAGCTTGAATGCTAAGTTGTACCTGTAGCTTTGCACTGGAATATGATGCTAGTCACAAAGAAGTGCTATGGGAAGGATGGCCATTCCCGCCACTGAGCTACGTGAAATAAGCTGCAAAAGGTCGAAAGTCAACGCCAAGTTAAGGTGAAAGGAGTATATGCGTTTATCTCAGCTTAGGAGGCCACTGTGGTTGTAAAGGGATTAATGAAAGGAGGAGAGGGAGGGGAAGACCGAGGATGAGATGAAGGGATGGAGTGGAGAGGTATATGAAAGGGGCGGAAGTAAGTTGGGGGTATGGGGAGTGAGAGACTAACTAGGAGAGTGTCAGTGAGGTGGAGGGGGAGACCGAGGATGAGGTGAAGGGGTGGAGTGTAGAGATAGCCTATAGGAGAGGGGAGTGTGAGTTTGGGGAGGAGGGCAGCGTAATGGCAGGGGACAGGGCGACGTGGAGGCGATTTGATTGTGGCCACCATTTACGGTATTAATGTATCTGGCAATAGATAGATAGATAGATACATAGATATAACCACTTCCCCTCGCTGGGTGGTGGAGAGGGTCGCCTTCACATGGTGGCACTGATATAACTGGGTGGTGGAGCTGCCATTTTTTGTTTTTATAGAGATAATGAAAGGAGGAAGGAAGAACAAAGCAAATAAAATAATAAGTCCATATGCCCAAAGGCATCCTCCATTTATAAAATATTTATAACAACTGGATTTAAATAAAAGTGGATTAAATGTTTGTGGGAAGCAACTCCCAGGAAGTGAATTCCAGAGAGTAGTAGTTCTGGGGATAAATGAATTTTGATAAGCAGAGGTTCTGCATTGTGGGGGAGAGAGTGTGAGTTCATGGGCACTCCCAGCTGCCCGAGTATTTCGGGAGAAAATGTGAAGGGGAGGCACAATTGAAGCCAGTTCGTCAGAACACTTACGGTAAAAACATCGATAAAATAGTGCTAAAGAAGCAACATCTCTACGTACTGATAATGGAGGAGGGTCCTGCGTAATGGCAGGATTATTGATTAATTTGATGGCTTTATTTTGAATTTTGTCCAACTGCCTTAATGCAACCGCTCCACATCCACTCCACAGTGGTGAACTTCGATCTGAGAACGCACATGACTTTTGTATATTGTGGGCATCTGCTGGTCAGTGAAGAAGGTTATACACACGTCCCTCAACCTCCTCCCCCTCCCCCCCAAAGGAGAGAGGATAGTGTCAGCCTGCAGTCCACTGGGTTCACGTTTGAGATGAACCTGCGGCTACTACTACTACTACTACTACTGCTGCTGCTACTACTACTACTGCTTGTGCTGATAATAATAATAATAATCATCATCATCATCATCATTATCATCATCATCATAATCATTGTCTCTTTCTTTCCTCCTCCTCCTCCTCCTCCTCCTCCTCCTCCTCAAGTAAGTAAAATCATAAGGAGACACCAAAAATAATTCCAATATATATTTTTTCAATTATTTTTTGACAACACTCAGGTCTTTAATTTAGTTGAAGATTAAGTAGTCGAAAAAAATCTCCATTACCATTTTTTATTTTTTTGAGAGATGTAAAAAAATGACTATAAGGGATTTTTTTTTAAATATAATTTGTATAAAAAAAAGGTCATTGATATCGGATGAGTTGATCGCTAGATGGATAGATAGATAGATACTTAGATCGAAAGATAGACAGTAGATTCATAGATAGATAGATAGGGAGATAGGTAAATTGATAGATAGATAAATATATTAAAAAATAGGTAAATAAATAGTTAGATAGATAGATAGACGGATAGATTTGGGGAAGGGAAAGTGTTACATGCAAATCCACTTCCCTTTAAAGTGAAAAAGTACTGAGAGAGAGAGAGAGAGAGAGAGAGAGAGAAACGCTCAGTCAAGCCTTCTGTTGATTACATTAATATTCAGATAAGAAAATATAAAAAAAAAGGCAGCTCATTTTATTTTTATTTTTTGACACCTTCATTTTCTCTCACCTCCAATTATCAGTGTTAAATTTTATAGAGGTAATTTTTGCGTAGTTATGTATTTTTATTGGTGGGATTTATTTTTTAATTTGTGGGATTTATCGGTGGGATTTCTTTTTATGGGTGGGATTTATTTATTTTTACTGGTGGGATATATTTATTTGTATTGGTGGGATTTATTTGTTTTTATGGGTGGGATTTATTTATTTTTACTGGTGGGATTTATTTATTTTTACTGGTGGGATTTATTTATTTTTACTGGTGGGATTTTTTTTTATTGGTGGGATTTATATTTACTTTTGGGATTTATTTTTATCATTGTGATTTACTTTTATTGGTGGGATTTATTTTTATTTTTGGGATTTCTTTATTTTTATTGCAATTTATGTATTATTATTGGTGGGATTTATTGATTTTAATTGGTGGGATTTATTTATTTTATTAGAGGGATTTATTTATTTTTATTGTTGAGGATTATTTTTGTCAGTGGGATTTATTTTTATTGGTGGGATTTATTTCTGTTGGCGGGAATAATTTTTTATTATTGAAATTTATTTTTATTTTTGGGATTTATTTCTATTGACGGGATTTATTGGTGAGATTTATTTTTATTTGTGGGATTCATTGGTGGATTTTTTAAATTGGTGGAATCCCTGTCTGATTAAATGAAAGTAGATAATGATGCTAGTCAATTATTACTGTGATGATGTCTTCCAAGGAGGAGGAGGAGGAGGAAATAGGTTTAATGATGAGGAGGAGGAAGAAGAAGAAGAAGATGTTTCAGGAAGAAGAGAATGAGGAGGAGGAGAGACGGAAGAGGAGAAGTAGCCTTGATGATGATGATGATGATAATGAGGAGGAGAAGAGGAGGAAGAGAAGTAGTTTTGATGATGATGATGATAATAAGGAGGAGAGGAGGAAGAGGAGTAGCTTTGATAATGAGGAGGAGGAGGAGGTGGTTCTCATAAAAAACGGCAATATAGAAAACGGTGCAGGGCTGACTGTACTAAAATCACAGAAATCGTTTTAGGACCAACTGTACCTTTGTTTTCGTTTTTTTTTTTCTGCTTTTGCTTGCATGTCTGTCCCTGCCTCTCCCTTTGCCTGTCTGCCATTCTGTCTTTGTCTGTCTATTTTTTTCTGTCTGTGTGTCTGTCTATCTTTTTTCTGTTTGTCTGTCCATCTATCTGCCTGTCTGTCTATCTGGTTGTTCTAATTCTTTGTGCATCTGTATTCTTCTGTCTCTTTGGCTGTCTCTGTCTATACATCGGTCTGTTTATATCTATCAGTCAGACCAGCTGTTTGTCCATCTATCTCCCTGCCTGTCAATCTATCTATTTGTCGATTTATATTTGTCTTTATCTGACTATCATTATGTTGTGTTTGTCTGTCTGTCTGTCTTTCTCTCTCTCTCTCTCTCTCTCTGGTCAGAAATGTGTGGACATGGGAAGGGATCTTTTTTATGGAATTAGAAAAAGAGAGGAATCGTCCTACAGAGAGAGAGAGAGAGAGAAAGTGAGTGTGTGTGTGTGTGTGTGTGTGTGTGTGAGAGAGAGAGAGAGAGAGAGAGAGAGAGAGAGAAAGTGAGTGTGTGTGTGTGTGTGTGTGTGTGTGTGAGAGAGAGAGAGAGAGAGAGAGAGAGAGAGAGAGAGAGAGAGAGAGAGAGAGAGAGTTTATGCTTGAGGATAACGGAGAAAGTCAAATATATAGAATATGTATATACAGTATATGCTTAGGACTGAGAACATGGGCAGGCCTGAGAGAGAGAGAGAGAGAGAGAGAGAGAGAGAGAGAGAGAGAGAGAGAGAGAGAGATAGAGATAAATGGCAAAGCGATCGACTCGATATTGAGATGAGGAAAGCTGGGCAGGAAGGAAGAAGGTATGGAGGAAAGGAGGAAGAGTGAGAAGTAGGGAAGGAAGAAGGAAGAGAGGAGGAAGGAAGAAGGAAGACTGAGAAAGAGGGAAGGAAAGGGGAAGAGCAGCAAGAGTGTTGAGGGAATGGAGGAAAGAGGGAGAGGGAGAGAGATGGGGGAAAGGAAGGAGGGAGTGAGGAAAGGAGAGAAAATGAGAAGTAGGGAAGAAAGGAGGAAAGAAGGAAGGATGGAAGAGAAAGAGAATCTGATGGAGGGATAAAAGAAGGAGGGAAAAAAGGGAGGAAGGAAAGACGGAAGGAAGAAAAAAGGTAGAACAGGAAGGAAGGAAGGGTGGAAGGAAAGAAGCATAGATGGAAGGAAGAAAGAAAAGGAATGCATGAGGGAGATAGGATGTAAAGAATATATGAAAGAAGGAAATGAGGGAAGGAAGAGATGGAGAAGGAGGGAAGGAAGGAAGAAAGGTGGGGAGGAGTAAAGAGAGAAAGGAAGAGGGCGTGAAAGGAGAAAGAACAACATTGAAAGAAGGAAGGAATGAACGTGAGAGAGAAGGAAGGAGGAAGGAAGAGAAGGAAGGAGGAAGGAAGAGAAGGAAGAAGGAAGAGTTGAAGAGAGAGCGGAAGGCAGGGAAAGAAGAATTGAAGGAATAAAGGAGAGGGGGGGGGAGATGGAGAGAAATGAGTGAGAGGGAGGGAAGAAGTGAAGGAGGAATAATTGAAGGAAGGAGGAGATATAGCAACAGTGAAGGAAGGAAGGAGGGAGGGAAGGAAGGATGGAAGGTAACGAGGAAAAGGGATTGAGGAAAAACATATATCACACACACACACACACACACACACACACACACACACACACACACACACACACACACACACACACACACACACACACACACACACACACACACACACACACAATCCTTCTTAATTATAACTCCTTCAACACGTAAGCGTCTTATTTTATTTCAACGAGAGAGAGAGAGAGAGAGAGAGAGAGAGAGAGAGAGAGAGAGAGAGAGAGAGAGAGAGAGAGAGAGAGAGAGAGAGAGAGAGAGCGCCATTTATTGCATTCCCAGCACAATAACACTCTCACATAAACTGCAAACTGTATTTTCCATTTTTTTAATCTGTTTATTTTTGATACGTTCATGACACGGTGTTTTTCTCTTAATTGCACCTTTTCTATTCGTCGAGCGTTATTATTATTATTATTATTATTAATATTATTATTAATCCGTTCTTTATGTTTTTGGCCGGGGGAAGACAAGTATATGCGACTGGATATATGTTCCTTTTCTCACGTGACTCTGATGGAAGGTGATAAATTGGCAGTGATTTCTTCCTCTAGGCAAATTTGCTGAGAAGATCATTTTACGTATACACAGGTGACGCTTCCGTAACTCAGCGTCACACCATGTCACTGCGTAACACCTTAGAAACTCATTTACCTTTTCCTGGATGATTTTAGGATAGGACTGATCGACGGTGTAATACAACTTTCTCAGTAAAGGATGTAGTTGTAGTAGGGAGTGTGTCATCTGAATTCCAGTGTAATCCATCCAACCACACCACACCACACCACACCACACCACACCACACCATCCTAACCCATCCAACCACACCACATCATATCAAACTCTGCCACACCACACCACACCATCCTAACCTATCCAACCACACCACATCATATCAAACTCTGCCACACCACACCACACCAACCTAACCCATCCTACCACACCACATCATCAGACTCTACCTCACCACACCACACCACACCAAGCCAAAGCCACTGCACTCAAAGCCAGTGCCTGTGTTAAAGGGTGAGGCCTGGCGCGAAATGAAATCTAGTCAAATAGAGTGGAGTGACCCGTGTGTGTGTGTGTGTGTGTGTGTGTAGGGAGAGAGGAGTACATGGGTTGAGTGGAATGTGTGTGTGTGTGTGTGTGTGTGTGTGTGTGTGTGTAGGGAGAGAGGAGTACATGGGTTGAGTGGAATGTGTGTGTGTGTGTGTGTGTGTGTGCGTGTGTGTGTGTGTAGGGAGAGAGGAGCACATGGGTTGAGTGGATTGTGTGTGTGTGTGTGTGTGTGTGTGTGTGTGTGTAGGAAGAGAGGAGTACATGGGTAAAGTGGAATGTGTGTGTGTGTGTGTGTGTGTGTGTGTGTGTTTAGGGAGAGAGGAGTACATGGGTTGAGTGGAGTGTGTGTGTGTGTGTGTGTGTGTGTGTGTGTGTGTGTGTGTGTGTGTGTGTAGGGAGAGAGGAGTACATGGGTAGAGTGGAGTGTGTGTGTGTGTGTGTGTTTAGAGAGAGAATTATATGTGTAGAGTGGAGTGTGTGTGTAGGAAGAGAGGAGTACATGGGTAGAGTGGAATGTGTGTGTGTGTGTGTTTGGAGAGAGAATTATATGTGTAGAATGGAATGTGTGTGTGTGTGTGTGTGTGTGTGTGGAGAGAGAGAGAGAGAGAGAGGGGGGAGGGAGGAAAATAATGAGTGCTGTAAAATCAGAATGTATGTATGTATATAGGTATATGTGTATATGTATGTATATATGTGCGTATGTATGTATGTATAGTGGAATTTGTGGGTGATAGATAGATAGATTCAGACAGGCAGACAAACAAACAAACAAGGCATTCCTTTGTCCTCCCAAGTCTTGTAAGACGTTGAGAGAGAGAGAGAGAGAGAGAGAGAGAGAGAGGTGGGGAGTTGTTTTGTAAATCATAAGAATACGAAATCTCTCTCTCTCTCTCTCTCTCTCTCTCTCTCTCTCTTTCACTCTCTCTCTCTCTCTCTCTCTCTCTCTCTCTCTTTCACTCTCTCTCTCTCTCTCTCTCTCTCTCTCTCTCTCTCTCTCTCTCTCTCTCTCTCTCTCTCTCTCTCTCTCTCTCATGAATCCCTTCAGTGCTTTATAGAAGTATGTCGCCAAAATTAATTATATATATATATATATATATATATATATATATATATATATATATATATATATATATATATATATATATATATATATTATAATCACGATAATTGATGATGATGGTGATGATGATGATAATGATTATAATAATGATGATGATGATGAGGAAGAGGAGGATAATAATGATGTTGATGATGATGATGTATAAAATAAGCAGTAAGGAATGTTTCATGCAAATATAGGCAAGAAAAAAAAAGTTCGTAAGACCGTTTGAGAAAATTGTAGTAAAGTAGAAGTTAGGAGAAATGTTTGTTGAATTTGTGTGTACATTGAGCACACACACACACACACACACACACACACACACACACACACACACACACACACACACACACACACACACACACACACACACACACACACACACACACACACACGTCTTTTACGGATTAGGGGACAGACCCATAACATGTCTCTTTGTTTGTCTGCCTGTCAGTCTATCAATCTATCTGTCTATCCATCAGTCTGTCTATCTATATATCTCGATCAGTCTGTCCATGTGTATCTGTCTGTCTGTCTAATTATGTATCTCTATCTC
>NC_136994.1:14349741-14359741 GCF_032717465.1 Coenobita brevimanus
GGGTGATGGAGAGGGACAACTTCACGTGGTGGCACTTATATGGCCAGCCGTTGGAGCTACCTGGTTATACTATTACTACTACTACAACTACTATTACTATACCACTACTACTACTACTACTACCACTACTACTACTACTGCTGCTGCTGCTGCCTTATACATGAATAAAGAACAGAAGAAGCAAAACTCTATGTACTTTTCTACCCACGTTTCACTATCTCTTGGAGGGATCTGTACCCTTCTCTCTCTCTCTCTCTCTCTCTCTCTCTCTCACACACACACACACACACACGAAAATAAAGCTTTGGTTGCATGAAA
Organism: Coenobita brevimanus; assembly: GCF_032717465.1. Classification (NCBI taxonomy): domain Eukaryota; kingdom Metazoa; phylum Arthropoda; class Malacostraca; order Decapoda; family Coenobitidae; genus Coenobita; species Coenobita brevimanus. The sequence continues at coordinate 14,350,060 of NC_136994.1, forward strand.
TTGGACGGATCTTTGTTATGAAGTTTGGATGAGTCTCCTTGGTTACTAGTCAGATGATGCCTCCCTTCTGACAACATATGGCCATCAACTGAGCAGAAAGGGGTTAGGGATATTTGCCAGGTTGGAATAAATGGAGTGCAGAATTTATTAACAGAGATCTCTTCTAAAATGTATCATCTGTAGAGAGAGAGATTTTACTACTACTACTACTACTACTACTTAAATATCTTCACTATGTAACCCAGTCCTGATGTCGCAGTAAATTATTGGATGGAGAGAGAGAGAGAATGCCGGCCTTTATCTGCCTTGGTAATCTGCACAGAGATAAGGAAAATGCCAAGAGCTAAGAAGCGAAGGAAAAGTGCTTAGTGCTCGCGATGGAGAGTTAGATTGGCGATAGATAGATAGACAGAGAGAGGGGGGGGAACAGAAAACCCCCCAATGGAGCAAATCTTATACTCCGAAGCTCACACACACACACACACACACACACACACACACACACACACACACACACACACACACACACACACACACACACACACCGTCTGAGTTATGTTTAGTTTCTATTTTGGGTTTTCTTTCTCAGTGATAATTGGGTGGTAAATGTTTGTGTGGAGAGAGAGAGAGAGAGAGAGAGAGAGAGAGAGAGAGAGAGAGAGAGAGAGAGAGAGGTAAACGAAGAGAATGACGATAGAGATTTAGATAGATATATTGACAGATAGATAAATGGATAAATAGATTGATAGATAGATAGTTAGACAGGTAGGCTGATTGATTGGGTAGGTAGGTAATTTCGTTAGTAGGTAGGTAGATAGGTAGGTGTGTCACGTAGGTAGATGTGTGTGTGTGTGTGTGTGTGTGTGTGTGTGTGTGTGTGTGTGTGTGTGTGTATGCTTGTCACCCCGTGTTTGGTTTTTCTGTCTGTGTCAATCTTGCAAAGTCTGCTGGGTGTTTGTCTTGAGTTGGCCCTGTTTGCTCTCTCTCTCTCTCTCTCTCTCTCTCTCTCTCTCTCTCTCTCCATCGCTCCTTCCCCCCTTCCTTCTTTCTTCCATATTTCTCTACTTCCCTCCTTCCTTCTTTCTTCCTTATTTCTCTCCTTCCCTCCAGTAATCCCAAGCTTCCTCCTTCCTCATCACAGTTCTCTCTCCCTCCTCCATGTCTTCCTCTTTTCCTCCCATCTTCATCGTTTCTCTTCTTTTTCCTTTCCCTCTCTTTTCTTACCTTCCTATCCTTCCCAACACTCTTTCTCCCTTCCTTCTCTCCCTTCCTTCCTCATACCTCCCTCCTTCCCTACTACCTCTTCATTTCCACATTTCCACTTTCTTCCTCTTTTCCTTCCTTCCTTCCTTCCTTTCGCCCTTCGTTCTTTCCTTCCTCTCTTCCTTCACTCATTCGTTCCATCCATCCTTCCTTCCTTCCCTCCCCTCCCCTCCTTCCTTCCTTCCTTCCTTCCCTCCTTCCCTCCCTCCCTCCCTCCCTCCCTTCCTTCCTTCCTCCCTCCCCTCCTTCCTTCCTTCCTCCTTCCCTCCCCTCCTTCCTTCCTTCCTCCTTCCCTCCCCTCCTTCCTTCCTTCCTCCATCCCTCCCCTCCTTCCTTCCTCCATCCCTCCCCTCCTTCCTTCCTTCCTCCATCCCTCCCCTCCTTCATTCCCCTAATATCACCCACTCTTAGTACAAGAGATCATTTGGAGGAGAGAGCGCAAATAATCGTTCCATCAAGGGGCTACTCTCTCTCTCTCTCTCTCTCTCTCTCCTCCATAAACCTCCCTCATGGCCAACACACACGGCCTTCTTGCCTGGCCATATTAAATAGACATCTGCTCCCTTAAGTGATGTTAGTTATGGCCATCCACGAGCTTGATTGGCTAATGGATGAAGGTATGGCCCAATTCGCCGGCCATTTACCTTTATGGCTATAATAATAATGTGTGTGTGTGTGTGTGTGTGTGTGTGTGTGTGTGTGTCTCTCTCTCTCTGTATTTGCTTGTGTGTGTGTGTGTGTGTGTGTGTGTGTGTGTGTGTGTGTGTGTGTGATGATTTTACGAAAGGTTGGATCATAAAAATAAATACAGGAAGAGACGGTGCTACGGGTCTGCATCCCTTCCATAGCACTTCTTCGTGACTAGCAGTATATTCTAGTGTTAAGTTATTATCACAGCCTAGCACTGAAGATGGAGAGGTGGCAATTTTAGGCCAAGTTAATATGAAAGGAGTATAATGAACTTGTTAAGATAGATAGATACAGATAGATAGAGGTAGACGATTAAACATTGATTAATAGGTAGATAGATGGATGGGCAGATAGACATGGCTAGGTAAATAGATGTACTTGTAGACTGGTTTGGAGAGAGAGAGAGAGGTAATGAGGTCGTTTGTCATTATAATCGATGTGGTTTGTGAGTTATGAGTCATTAACCTTGCTTTATTGTCAGTTATTCAGGGCACCAGTCAGTCAGTCAGCCAGCCAGCCAGCCAGCCAGCCAGCCAGCCAGTCAGTCAGTCAGCCAGTCAGTTAGTCAGTCAGTTATTCAGTCAGTCAGTTAGTCAGTCAGTCAGTTAGTCAGTCAGTCCGTCAGTTAGTCAGTCAGTCAGTCAGTCAGTAGTCAGTCAGTTGGTTAGTCAGTCAGTCAGTCAGTTAGTTAGTCAGTCAGTCAGTTAGTCAGTCAGTCAGTCAGTCAGTCAGTCAGTCAGTCAGTCAGTTAGTCAGTCAGTCAGTTAGTCAGTCAGTCAGGCAGTCAGTTAGTCAGTTATGTACATTCCTAATCTGTATTCTCGTTGGGTATGGAAGCTCCCTAACACTTTTTCTTAAGAGATTTATTTTGTTTATCACACCTTACTGCCCTTTTCTGTGTTATGCAAATCCTCCCAATATCGCCACACTCTTCATAAATAACGTACAACTGGATATTAACCAGCCATATCCGGAAATAAATCGCTAATGAAGAGGTGTTAGGGAAGAGGGTAGTTTAGAGAGGCCAATGAAAAGATGCAGCAGAATTTTTGTAAACGGAAAAAAATATATTGGAATTTCGAATGTTTAAAAATGGTCTGGTAGGAAAATGAGAGACTAAAGAATTACCCCCCTCCCCCCCCAAAAAAAAAAAAAGTTCCTGGTGTTAAAATTCCCATAAGCCAAGTTAATTTTGGGAAATATGTATATAAATGTTTCGAAATTTCAGTAGGCCTATTTTTGTTTTGAAATTATGTGAAAGTTTTGTCATATATATAACATTTTAGGTGAAGGGATTCGAGTAAGCAGTTGTGGTTTGGAAAAAAGAAATTATCAAGTTTGGAATTGTGGTTTGAGGAAGAGGATTGATCAAGTTTTGCAGTTTTTGCTTGAGAAAGAAAATTGATCAAGTTTTGTAAATAGAGTTTAAGAAAAAAAAAATTGTCAAGTTTTGCAATTGCAGTTTGAGGAAGAGAATTGATCAAGTTTTGCAGTTCTGGTGTGAGGAAGAGAATTGATCAAGTTTTGCAATACTGGTGTGAGGAACAGAATTGATCAAGTTTTGCAGTTGTAGTGTGAGGAACAGAATTGATCAAGTTTTGCAATACTGGTGTGAGGAAGAGAATTGATCAAGTTTTGCAATTCTGGTGTGAGGAAGAGAATTGATCAAGTTTTGCAATATTGGTGTGAGGAAGAGAATTGATCAAGTTTTGCAATACTGGTGTGAGGAAGAGAATTGATCAAGTTTTGCAATTGTAGTTTGAGGAAGAAAATTGATCAGGTTTTGCAATTCTGGTGTGAGGAAGAGAATTGATCAAGTTTAGGAATTTCAAAAGAATATTAGGGAGACATGAAATTGGTGTAAAAAATAAACCAAAATAATCCAGGTTTAGGAATTCCATAAAGTTGTGTGATTAGGAAGACTGAAATAAACTCAAAATTGAAGACGTGAATTTTCCAGGTTATATATATTTAAAAGTTACGTAGATATTAATAGTTATATTAGAATGGGGCCTTCACATGATTTATTATTATTATTATTATTATTATTATATTGAACTGATCTATTTATCTATCTATAGCCACACGCCATAATTCCGCAAAGTGGTGGCCACAAACAAATCGCCTCCATGTCGCCCTGTCCCCTGCCATTACGCTGCCCTCCCCTAATTCATACCCCTCTGTCTCATATATATATACACTCCATCCCTCCACCTCATCCTTAGTCTCCCCCTCCACCTTACGGACATACACGCTCCTCGTTGGTCTCTCACTCTCCATCCTCTCAACTTGGAATGAAATTAAATATTGATAGAGATTTATGGTATGTCAGAAATGTGAGTTGTCCAAATAGTAAGGTGAAGCATTGCAGAATATTGAAAAACAAAATAAAAAATGAATATTATAGAAGTAAATTATTGTAAAAATTTCAGTATGTGGAATACAAAAAAGATAGGCGATCTTGTTTAAAAAATCAATTACACTTTATTCAGGTACAATTGGCATCAGTTTGGAAATAAATTGAAACCATTGAAACACAGGTATATAAACCCCGATATCTTTCTCAGTCTATCGGTCTATCTATCTGTCTGCCCGTCTGTCCGTCTGTCTGTTTTATTTTTGTCTGTCTGTCTGTATATCCAAATGAAAATTGAAGCCATAGTACAGAAAATAAAATGAGCAATTTAGAACTCTCGAAATAGATAAAAACCTGGAACCAGGAAAAAAAAAAATGGAACATGGAAAAAAACGCAAAACACAAATAAATTAAAACAGCAAACCAAAAATGAAAAAAATATAACAAATAAAAACTCGGAAGTCTCAAACAAGATATTTCAGACACAAATATAAAATTCAGAATAAATTAGAACTCGGAATCAAAAATAAAAAAAAGAACAAATGAAAAAAAATTAAAGTCTCAAAGCTAAAAATAAAAAAAAGATTAAATAAAAACAGGAAAGAATTTAAAACTCAAAAAACGGAATAAGAAAATTTAAAAAAGGACAAAATGAAAAAAAAAAAAAAAAAAATCAGAACCAAAAAAATGAACAAAAAAAAATTCAAAACAAAGAAATGAAAAAAAAAAACTAAAAAAAACAAAAAAACACGAAACCCCAAAAATGAAAAAAAAAAACTAAAAAACACAAAACCCAAAAAAATGAAAAAAAAAAAAAAAAAAAAAACACGAAACCCCCAAAAAATCGAAAAAAAAAAAAAAAAAAAAAAAAACTAGAGATACAAAAAATCCATGGCCCTCCTCACAGCCTGGTCGACCCAAGTGATATATTGGAAGATAACAGAGGCATGGTTCAGGGCGGGACCGGGAGGGACTATTGTTATTTTATTTTTCATTCTTTTTTTTGGGGAGCTATTTTGGTGCCATTTACTCTGCTTCTTTGAGAGAGAGAGAGAGAGAGAGAGAGAGAGAGAGAGAGAGAGAGATGATGATGAGAACAATGGTTTTTATGACCATGTTACCTATGGTGATGGTCATGAGGATCTATATATCTGTCTATTGCCAGACGCCTTAATCCCCTAAGGGGTGGCCACAAACAAATCGCCTCCATGTCGCCCTGATCACTGCCATGTCACTGCCCTCCCCCCAGTTCACACGCCCACTCTCATGTACCTCTCAGTTCTAATTCTCTATATCATCCTCAGCCTCCCCCTCCCTCTCCCTCCTCCACCTCACTCATCATGAGGATGATTGTAATAATAATAAAGATAATAATAATAATAATAATAATAATAATAATAATAATAATAATAATAATAATACATATACTGAATAAAAAATGCAAAGTAGAGGAATAATGTTTTTCTCTTATTTCTGTAGGACTACTAGATAGATAGATAGATAGATGGATAGATGTTAAATCCAGTAGCCAGAATTCTGACAGCTAACAATATGTTTTCCTAATATTATTTTTTGGGAGATCGTTTGTCGTTGAATTATTTTTATTGTTATTATTACTGTCATTGTTATTATTATTATTATTATTATTATTATTAGTAGTAGTAGTAGTAGTAGTAATTGTATTATTATTATTATTATTATTATTATTATTATTTTTATTATTATTATTATTATTATTTTTATTATTATTATCGTTATCATTATCATCATCATTATCTATTGATAAATAAATACCGCGGATAAATAGACAGCAGGATACGCTGATAGATAAATAGGTACGTAGATAGACACAGATTGATAGACAGTTTGGCTAAGGGATAGTTTTTTTGTTTGTTTTTTTAACGAAGTACAACAGCTAAGAAAAAGTAAGAAAAATGTAAGTAAAAAAGTATATATATTTGGCTCTCCTCCTTCATATAAAAAAATAATTTCTTTGTTATTCAAGGGATTTTTTTTTGCATTTTTTCTTTTGTTTTTCTGTTCCTATGTTTTTCCTTTCTCGCTTTTCCCATATTTTGTGCCTTTCGAGTTTTATATAGTTTTTCCAATAGTTTCTGTTTTGTTCTCTCTAATTCCTACTACTCTCTCTCTCTCTCTCTCTCTCTCTCTCGAAATATTTCTAGAGACCCATTTTATTCACCTTAATTCTTCCCCATCAGCTTGTCAAGAAAATACAGTATATATAAAAAGAGTAGTTGTGTGTGTGTGTGTGTGTGTGTGTGTGTGTGAGAGAGAGAGAGAGAGAGAGAGAGAGAGAATAAATCACCTCCATAAATTAACTATAATGAAGACTTATTTGTCAAGAAATTTGGTTAACATCCTTTTTTTTATTATTTATTTTAACGCCATGTGCCCTTTTTTCGCTAAGGGCTAAGGCGTTGCCCCTGGATTGAGGACTTTGGTTTTGGAGCGTGTAGCACTTTAAGACCAGATGCCCTTCCTGATGTCTACCTATGACCCTTGGGTGGAATCGAACCTCCTTTCCTTCGGTCCCCAGTCAGACGCTTTACCGTTGAGCCGCCATGCCCTTTTATTAAAAAAAAAAAAAAAAAACATAGGAAGGACTGAGAAGCTTTTTTTTTTTTTTTTTTTTTTTTCCAGATTTTAATTTTTTTTCGCTTAAAATATTTTTCCAGTTTTTTTCATTTTTTCAGATTTTGTCCAGATTTCATTTCCAGATATTTTTTTTTTTTTTCAGATTTAATTTTTCCAGATTTTTTCATTTTTTTTATTTGGGGGGGGGGTGGAGGGGCATTGAGGTGTGTGTGGAAGGGCGAAATTAGGTCCTTTTGAGGCGAGATGGGTATATATAAAGGCACAATGACCGCGAATTCGTGTGCGTGTCCATACCATACACGTGCGGATGCGGGCTGTGTGGGTGTGGACGGGTGTGCGTCAATATGTGTGGGTGTGGGTGAGTGTAGGCGGTTGTGGGCGGGTGTGGGTGAGTGTGGACGGGTGTGCGTGAGTATGTGTGGGTGTGGGCGGGTGTGGGTGAGTGTAGGCGGTTGTGGGCGGTGTGGGTGACTACTTCTTTGGCTTACAATTATGCAGTACTCACGCGCACACCAGCAGGGAACTGGTGTGGACGCACCCTGATATGGATACAAAAAATGAATTCTTAATGGAAGAGGAGTGAGAAAAGGGTGATGCTGGGAATAAGGAGAAGAAGGAGGAGGAGGAAGCGAAGAAGACGACGAAGAAGAAGAGGAAAAAGGAGGGGGAGGAGGACTGGGATAATAGTAATAGTGGTAATAGTAGTAGTAATAGTAACAGTAGTAGTAGTAGTAATAATAATAATAATAATAATGATAATAATAATAGCGGTCATCATTATCATAATAATAATAGATGTATGTGAATTAATGAAGCCGCTTTCATTACTATCCAGTAAGAAACGAGATAATAATAATAATAATAATAATAATAATAATAAAAATAATAAATAAATAAATGAAATATTACACATTAAATAACTGTGAATGAATAAGCAGTACAGAGGAGTGTTATTGGATGTGTTTGTCTGTTTGTCTGTCTCTCCCATTCTGTTTCTCACTTATTAATGACCTTAGCTCCTTACTCTGATTGACTTATGCACGCACTCACTCACTTATTCATTCACTTACTCACCCACCATACTACGTCTCTCTCTCTCTCTCTCTCTCTCTCTCTCTCACACACACACACACACACACACACACACACACACACACACACACACACACACACACACACACACACACACACACACACGCCACTTACAATTTAAATCCCTCTTGACCTATCCGAGAGAGAGAGAGAGAGAGAGAGAGAGAGAGAGGGAGAGAGAGAGAGAGAGAGAGAGAGAGAAATTACATAAATACACCGTCCTTATAACTCTACATAACAAGTAAAGTTTAATGTTTTAGAAATTAATATATAAATTTTAGAAAAGGAAAATGAAAAGGCTCTCTCCCACCCCCCAACCCCACCGATATTTACTGGAGAAGGTAATAGGATAATATGTTTAATAAAGAAAGGAAACATTATTATTATTATTATTATTATTGTTGTTGTTGTTATTTTTATTATTATTATTATTATTATTATTATTGGCAATAGTGGAAATAAAAGTTATAATAATAGTAATCGTTGTACCAGTAGTAATATAGTAGTAGAAGTAATGGTAGTAGTAATAGTATAAGTAGTAGTAATAGTAGTAGTAGAAGAAGAAGAACAACAAGAACAGGAAGAAGTAGAAGAGGAAGAAGAAGATGGAGAAGTAGTAGTAGTAGTAGTAGTAGTAGTAGTAGTAGTAGTAGTAGCAGTAGTAGTAGTAGTAGCAGTAGTAGTAGTAGTAGCAGTAGTAGTAGTAGTAGCAGTAGTAGTAGTAGTAGTAGCAGTAGTAGTAGTAGCAGTAGTAGCAGTAGTAGTAGTAGTAGTAGTAGCAGTAGTAGTAGTAGTAGCAGTAGTAGTAGTAGTAGTAGTAGTAGTAGTAGCAGCAGTAGTAGTAGTAGTAGTAGTAGCAGTAGTAGTAGTAGCAGTAGTAGTAGTAGTAGTAGCAGTAGTAGTAGTAGTAGTAGTAGCAGTAGTAGTAGTAGCAGTAGCAGTAGTAGTAGTAGTAGTAGTAGTAGCAGTAGTAGTAGTAGTAGTAGTAGCAGTAGTAGTAGTAGCAGTAGTAGTAGTAGTAGTAGTAGTAGTAGCAGTAGTAGCAGTAGTAGTAGTATCAGTAGTAGCAGTAGCAGTAGTAGTAGTAGTAGTAGTAGTAGCAGTAGTAGTAGTAGTAGAAGTAGCAGCAGTAGTAGTAGGCGTCCCTCTCCATCAGGCAGTAGTATAATTTTACGATCAAGGAGTAAAAGTCGCAGGCGCTTCCGTGTGTGTGTGTGTGTGTGTGTGTGTGTGTGTGTGAGAGAGAGAGAGAGAGAGAGAGAGAGAGAGAGAGAGAGGGAGGGAGGGAGGGAATGTGGGTCAACAATGGATGAGAGATGTGTATGGGAGGGAGAAAGGGAGGGAGGGATTTAGGGAGGAGGAAAAGGAGGAGACTGGAGGAAGGGATATCAGAGAGAGAGAGGAATTTATGGGAGGAGAGAGGAGGCAGGATGAGGTATTAAAGTGAAGACGTGTTGAGGAAGGAAGGAGGGAGGGAAGGAAGAAAGAACGGAAGGAAAGAAGGAGGGAAGAGGGAAAGATGAAGAGAAAAAAGGAGGGATGGAAGACGGCGAGAGAAGGACTGAAGGAAGGAAGGAAGGAAAGGGTGAATGATGAAGCGAAAATGAAGGAAGGGAGGGAGGGAGTGAGAAGTATGGAAGATCGGAAGGAAGAGGATGAGAAGGA
>NC_136994.1:14364741-14389741 GCF_032717465.1 Coenobita brevimanus
AAATGGATATATAGATAGATAAACAGAGAGATAAAAGCATAACAGGAAAGCCAAATAGATAGACAGATAGATGGATAGATAGATAGACAAATTAAAGGAAACCCAAATAGATAGATATAGACAGATAAAAGGACAGCCAAACAGAGATAGATAAAAGGAAAACCAAATAGATAGAGATAGACATAGATAAAAGGAAAATCAAATAGATATAGATAGATTGTCAAATAGATAAAAGGAAAACCAGATAGATAGAGAATAGATAGATAGATAAGAGTGCAGCCAAATAGATACTGATAGATAGATAGATAGATAGATAGGTAAAAGGGCAGCCAAATAGATACAAATATAGATAGATAGACAGATTGATAAAATCATAAAAGGGTTCTGGCTTCCAATAGTATAATCATAACAGTAAATTTAAGCGCGTGGGTATTGACAGAGAGAGAGAAAATGAGGTGATAGATAGATCAATAGATTGGCAAAGCGTTAGAATATAGTGGATGAGAGAGAGAGAGAGAGAGAGAGAGAGAGAGAGAGAAAGAGAGAGAGAGAGAAAAAAAATAGATCATAAGAAGAGGAGGAAGGAAGGAGAGGAGGAGAGAAATAAGACAGTAGGTATGTAATGAAGATGAGATGTTGGAGATAGATAAAGTGATAGATAGATAGATACTGTAGATAGATGTTGTGGTAGTAGGAGTAGTAGTGTACGTTGTAGCATCAGTAGTAGTAGTAGTTATGGTAGTAAAAGTGGTAGGTACCGGTAGTAGTTGTGGTGGTGGTAATTATGTACTGTATTGCAAAGTCAAATTCTTGTACAGTAGTTCAGAATTCACCCCAGACTCAAAAATTTTCCCCAAAGTCATAAAAATACCCCCAAAACTCAAAAATTACCCCAAAGCTCAAAAATTACCCCGAAGCTCAAAAATTACCCCGAAGCTCAAAAATTACCCCGAAGCTCAAAAATTACCCCGAAGCTCAAAAATACCCCAAAATTCAAAAAATTGCCAAAAAATCAAAAATTTCCTCAAAACTCAAAAATTACCCAGAAACTCAAAAATTACCCTAAACTCACAAAATTTCCCCAAACTCAAAAATTTACCACAAAACTCAAAAATTAGGCCGAAAGTAAAAAATTACGCCAACTCAAAAAATTTACCACAAAACTCAAAAATCAGGTTAACTGCATATTCATAGTATCTGATGTTTGTGCAAAAATAAAGAAATTATTTGAAAAAGTTTGGGCTACTTTTTTCATGTGGATTACAACACACACACACACACACACACACACACACACACACACACACACACACACACACACACACACACACACACACATGCATACATACATAGTCATATCTTCACTTCCACAGGCTCACACAGAAGCAGACAGGTATGCAAACGTACATGTACGTTTCAGTTAATACGTACATGCTGAGAGAGAGAGAGAGAGAGAGAGAGAGAGAGAGAGAGAGAGAGAGAGAGAGAGAGAGAGAGAGCAGGAAATCAACAAAAATGAGAAAATAGAGAAAGTGATGTCGGAGGGAGAGAAGGGGAAGATCAAGTTATTGGATTAGGGAAGAGAGAGAGGGAGAGAGAGAGAGAGAGAGAGAGTAGAAGATAACCACAATACACCAATGATCCATGCTAGACAAAGAGTATATGACTAGAGTACAAGAATAGGACAAGGATAGCCAAAAGAGGTATTCCCAGCCCTTCAAATCCACATGCCACCACTTGAAGGCTTCCCCCAATATAGCACAAACAGCAACAATCGCTGACTTATTCTGTCTATTCACTATTTTATTTTCAAACCAATTCTATCTATCTCTTAGTTATATCTTAGGCTCTAATGGTGATATATATATATTATTATTATTATTATTATTATTATTATATTATTTCTGTTATGATTGTTGTCATTATTGGTTATTTTTCTTGTTGCTGTTGTTGTTGTTGTTTTTCTTCTTATTATTATTCATTTTTCTAACTACTAAATAAATATCCCTTACTGAGGTAGACGGAGCAGGAAAGATAGACAGACAGACAGACAGACAGAAAGAAAGGAAGGCACACTGAAAGAAAGACAGGCAGACACACAAACAGACAGACAAGCAGGAAGAAAGAATGGTAGGCACACAGAAAGAAAGAGACAGGCAGACAAACAGACAGGGAGAAAGAAAAGCACTCAGAAAGGCAGACAGACAGACACAAAGAATGAAACAGACAGGCAGATAGAAAGACAGACCGAACACAGACACAGACAGTGAGACAGGAAGAAAGGCAGACAAAGACGGAGGCAGATAGACAGACAGACAGAAAGAAAGAAAGACAGACAGGCAGACAGACAAAAATTGGGACAGACAGACAGATAGAAATATAGAATGAAAGACAGACAGATAGAAATATAGGATGAAAGACAGACAGACAGACAGATAGGCAGACAGACAAAAAATGGGACAGACAGACAGATAGAAATAAAGAATGAAAGACAGAAAGACAGACGGAAAGAATGGGATAGAATGCACACGTAAGAGTGGGGTGAAAATGGAGAGAGGGAGAGAAAATTAGAATGAAGTGGGAGAGAGGGAGGAATGTGTGAGTGGGGTAGGGGAGAGAGAGGTGGAGGGAGGGAGAGAGGGGGAGGAAAGAAGGAACAGAGGTTGGGGAGGGGAGGAGAGGGAAGGGAAGGAGAGGAAATTGGAGGGTAGGGGAGGAGGGAGGGGAGATAAAGGGATGCTGGACTTGGAGAGAGAGAGAGAGAGAGAGAGAGAGAAGGGGGAGGGGAGAATGACAAAGAGTGAAAGTGTGTGCGGAGGGGAACGGAAAAAGACGAAAGAGAGGGGAGTGGAAGAGGGGAGACAGAAATGGAGAGAGAGAGAGGGGGGGGGATGGGGAAGGTCGTGGTACGAAAGAGTTGGGGAAAAAGAAAGACAAGCATGTCCTCTCTCTCTCTCTCTCTCTCTCTCTCTCTCTCTCTCTTTCCTTCTTGTCCTCCCGTCCTATCTATTCTTCCATACCTCCCTTTTCCTCCCTTCCTGTTTTCCTCTTCCTTCCCTTCTTTCCCCTCTTTTCCCTCTTCCTCTTTCCCCTTTTTCCTCGACCTTCCTCTCCCCTCTTCCTCTCTTCCCATTTCCCTTCCTTTCCCATCTTTTCCCTCCTCGTCTCTTCTCTTTCCTCTCCCCTCTCTCCTTCTACCTCTCTCTTCCCTCTCTCCCCTCATTCTCTCTCCACACTTCCCCCCCCCTCATTCCTTCTAACTCTCTCATCCCTCTCTCCCCTCATTCTCTCTCCACACTCTCCCCTCCTCATTCCTTCTACCTCTCTCCCCTCATTCTCTCTCCACACTCTCCCCTCCTCATTCCTTCTACCTCTCTCTTCCCTCTCTCCCCTCATTCTCTCTCCACACTTTCCCTCCCTCATTCCTTCTAACTCTCTCTTCCCTCTCTCCCCTCATTCGTTATACCTCTCTCTTCCCTCTCTCCCCTCTCTCCTTCTACCTCTCTCTTCCCTCTCTCCCCTCATTCTCTCTCCACACTTTCCCTCCCTCATTTCTTCTACCTCTCTCTTCCCTGTCTCCCCTCATTCGTTCTATCTCTATTGCCTCTCTCCCCTCTTTCTCTCTCCCCACTTTCCCCTCGTCCTCCCCTCACCACTTCAATTGCGAGAACTAGCCAATAACTTTAATGGCTTCTGTCCGTCGGTTACAATATACGAATCTGTCTTCACCCGGGGTCAAATTGTCGGTTAGAGGCTGTTAGTGGATGTTGGTGAGAGGTGGTTAGTGTGGCGGTTGGGGACGGTTAGTGGATGTTGGTGAGAGGTGGTGGTGGTCAGGGGTGGTTAGTGTGGTTGTTAGAGACGGCTGGTGACGGTTAGTGGATGTTGGTGAGAGGTGATGGTGGGCAGGGGTGGTTAGTGTGGTTGTTAGAGACGGTTAGTGGATGTTGGTGAGAGGTGGTGGTGGGCAGGGGTGGTTAGTGTGACGGTTAGAGGCGGTTGGGGACGGTTAGTGGATGTTGGTGAGAGATGGTGGTGGTCAGGGGTGGTTTGTGGCGGTTGGTGACGGTTAGTGGCGGTTGGTAGTGAGTAAATCAAACCAAAAACAAGAAGCGGTAAGGCCCAGCAAACCCGTCCCCGGCAGTCATTTTAGTGCTGACGTATAAACACAACAGGATATCAAGTCAGAGATGTCACATATCAAATTTGGGGTAAAATCGGGTGAAAACTGACGATTTTATGCCCATTTGAAATTTTAGGCCCGACCCACCTGACACTGACCCCCCTACCGCTAACTAGGGGGTGAGTTTACTATGCCTTTACGTCTCTGAGTGTCCTAAGATAAGTAAATTTGTCTGAAGAAATAAAATAAAATAAAGATTGCCAATATTGCAGAGGGAATGCAAGATGGTCTCCACTGAGCTACTTTACATTGATATGTAAAGACCAAGACCCCTGTGGAAATTACTGTGGTTCATAAACATTCAAGAACAGCAAAAATGTGTGTTTATGGCCTGACCTTTGACCTCATATGACTTAAGAGGTCAAACTGCAAAACTAAATAATAATAATAATAATAATAATAATAATAATAATGGTAAAAATAATAATAATAACAATAATAATAATGATAATAATAATAATAATAATGGTAATAATAATAATAATAATAATAATAAAATGTATATATGGGATTCTTTGCAGTAGGAAAAGTTTTTATAAAGTTAAAATTGAAATGATGAAGAAACAAAAGAATGCCACCAGAGAGAGAGAGAGAGAGAGAGAGAGGAAGTCTTTTTGGATCTGACACACACACACACACACACACACACACACACACACACACACACGGGCAGAGAGGGAGAGCAAATGAAGGCTTTTTGGACCCAGGAATTAGCGGTTAATACACTAACGGCTTTTAACGGTCATGCAGGGTTAAATTGAATTTAAAACTAGTGTCGACCGTTGGTGACGGTTCATTCCGACAGTTACTGACAGTTTGGTACAAATTAGTAATGCGTTGGAGCCAAACTGTTCTCTCTCTCTCTCTCTCTCTCTCTCTCTCTCTCTCTCTCTCTCTCTCTCTCTCTCTCTCCATTAATCTTTCTTCCTCCCTTCCTCTATATCTGTCTTTTTTCTTTACATTGTTACTTCCTCTTGTCTCTCTCTCTCACTTCCCTCTCTCGCTTTCACCCTTCCCCTCTCCTCATCGCTTCCTTGTTCAGTCACATTCTCTCTCTCTCTCTCTCTCTCTCTCTCTCTCTCTCTCTCTCTCTAATTTGCCCTAAAATTGCCATCTCGCCGTTGTGAATATTCAGACCAGAAATTAACACTAGAATATGATGCTAGTCACGAAGAAGTGCTGTGGAGAGGACGTAGAGCCGTAGCATTGCCTTTTTCAGCCACTGAGCTACGTGAAATAAGCGACAAAGGGACGAATATTTGGGCCAAGTTAAGGTGAAAGGAGTATAGTATTGCAGTAAATGAAATAAAGAATAAGAACGATTTATTTTGTCTTTTTTTAATTAGTAAAGATAAATAAATAAATTGTGGTATCTTGCGTGTTTTGAGGTCGGCCCTGTCTGCTGGTGTGGGTTTTCTCTCTTCTTCCATCCTTCCTCATTCCTCTCTTTCTCCAGCCTTCCTCTTTCTTCTCGTCCTCCCTCACGCCTCCGTCCTCTCTTCTCTCCTTACTCCTCTTTCCTCCTTTCTTTCCTTCTTCCTCCTTCCTCTCATGTTCCACTTTCCTCTCTTACATCCTTCCTCCTCCTCCTCCTCCTCCTCCTCCTCTCCTCCATTAATCTGTCTTACTCAATCCCTCCCTCCATCTTCTTCCACTCTTCCTCTCTCTCTTCCTCCTCCTTCTCTTGGTACATAATTAACCGTCGCTTTCCTCTCTCTCTCTCTCTCTCTCTACTTAGTGTTTCTTTCAGTCTCTTCCATCCTCCTCCTCCTCATCCTCCTCCTCCTCCTCCACTCTCACCTGCCTCTCAACAGGACTTCATCTTTAATAATCTTCTCTCTCTCTCTCTCTCTCTCTCTCTCTCTCTCTCTCTCAACGACAGAATTCAGAGAGATGTAGATAAAAGATTATTATTATTTTTTTTTTGAACTTTTAAATGATATTATTTTGAGCAGAAGTCTTGATGTGAAGGGGTTGATGATGATGATGATGGTGGTGGTGGTGATGATGATGGTGGTGGTGGTTGTGATGATAATGATGATGGTTGTGATGATGATGATGGTGGTGATAGTGGTGGTGATGATGATGATGATGGTGGTGGTGGTTGTGATGATAATGATGATGGTTGTGATGATGATGATGGTGGTGATAGTGGTGGTGATGATGATGATGGTGGTGGTGGTTGTGATGATAATGATGATGGTTGTGATGATGATGATGGTGGTGATAGTGGTGGTGATGATGATGATGGTGGTGGTGGTTGTGATGATAATGATGATGGTTGTGATGATGATGATGGTGGTGATAGTGGTGGTGATGATGATGATGGTGGTGGTGGTTGTGATGATGATGATGGTGGTGATAGTGGTGGTGATGATGATGATGGTGGTGATAGTGGTGGTGATGATGATGATGGTGGTGGTGGTTGTGATGTTAATGATGATGGTGGTGGTTGTGATGATGACGATGATGGTTGTGATGATGATGATGGTGGTGGTTGGAGTGATGATGATGATGATGATGGTAGTAGTTGTAGTAGTAGTAGTAATAGTAGAAGTAGAATAATGAGGGGTACTAGGGGCCATCTGCTCTACACCCCTCTTATAAATCTCATAGTATAGATATCGTAGTTATAGTCACCCCTAAAATAAATACTAATAAGATAGCTTCCTTGATGTTTACCTTTCTTTGTACACCTTCCCTCCCTCCCTCCCTCCTTCCTTCCTTTCTTCTTAAACCTCTTCCTTCCTTCCTCCCTTTTCTCTTCTCCCTCCCTTCCTTCCTTCCTTCCCCTCTTCCTTCCTTCCTTCCTTTTCTCTCCTCTTTCCCTCCTCCCTCCATCTTGTTCTTTCCCATTTCCTTCCCTGTTTCTTTCCATTTCTCTTCTCCCCTCTCTACCTCCTTCCTCCCTTCTCCTCCCTCTACCTCCTTCCTCCCTTCTCCCCCCTCTACCTCCTTCCTCCCTTCTCCTCCCCCTCTCTCTCTTCCTCCCTTGTTTTCTTCTCCTCCCTCCCTACTTCTCATATCTTCCCTCCTCTTCCTCAGCCTCCTTCCTTTTTCTTCCTCCTTCCTTCACACTTCCTTCATCGCCTTACTATTTTTTTTTCTTTAATTCACTTCACTGATTCTCCTCTCTCTCTCTCTCTCTCTCTCTCTCTCTCTCTCTCTCTCTCTCTCTCTCTCTCTCTCTCTCACTTCCAGTCTTTCTTCTCTCCATCCCTCTTTCTCTTCTTCCTTCTTGAATTCATTTTTATCTTTCCTCCTCCTCCTCCTCCTCCTCCTCCCTCCCCCCCTTACATTCTCCATTCCTCCCTCCTATACCTCCTCCTCACTTTAACCTCCCTCTCCCCTCCCTCCTTCCCTCCCTCCCTCCCTATCTCCTTCAAGACGTTATTTCGGGTTTGTCCTTTTCATTTATGATTATTTCCCTCCCTCCCTCCCTCCCTCCTCCCTTTCCCCTCCCTCCCTCCCTCCTTCCTCCCTTTCCCCTCCCTCCCTCCCTCTCCCTCCCTTCTAATTCTCTCTCTCCTCTCCTTTCCTCTCCTTCGTCTCTCGCTTCCCCTCTCCTTTCCTCCCTCCCTCCCTCTTTCTCCCCTCTCCTTCCTTTCCTTCTTTCCTTCCCTCTTTCTCCCTTTCACTCCCTCGTTCTCTCCCTCTCTCATTCCGTTCTCTCTCTCCTTCCCTCCTTCCTCCTTTCCTTCATCCCTCTCACCAGTGTAGTCCTCCTTTGCTTCCCTCTTTCCTTCACTTCTTACCTATCTCTCCACCTACCTACCTATCTACCTACTTACCTACCTATATGCATACATACATACATACATACATACATACCTTTTACCTACCTACCTTCCTACCTACCTACCTGCCTATCTACCTACCTACCTACGTACCAACTTGCCGACCTACCTACCGACCAGCCTGCCTTCCTCCTTCTGCCTCTCTGCTTCGCCTTCATCTGCCTAACCTCCTCTCCACCTGCTTCACTTTCTGCCTCACTCACTGCCTCCCTTTCTGCCTAAGCGCCACTATTTCTGCCTGTCTTCACACTTGCCTTCCTTCCTTCCTTCCTTCCTTCCTTCCTTACATAACTGCATTCATTCCAACTTACTGGCCCCTTTCCTACCTACCTACCTACCTACCTGCCTACCCACCTGCCTACCTGTTTACCAGTCATCCTACCTACTTACCTACCTGACTGCCTATCTACCAACCAACCAACCCACTTACCTACCTACCTTCTTGCCAGCCAGCCTACCTACCTACCTACCCACCTATCTACTTACCTACCTACCTACCTGTCTACCTACCTACCTACCTGCCTGCTTCTCTGCCTAACCATGTGCATTTACTGAGCTGCGTCATCCTCTCTTACTCTCACACTGGCTTTATTCTCTCTCTCTCTCTCTCTCTCTCTCTCTCTCTCTCCATTCATTCATTCATTCTTACCTTATACCTTCCGTCTTCCCTTCCTTCCTCCCTCCCTCCCTCCCTTCCATCCATCCATCCATCCATCCATCCATCCTTCCTTCCTTCCATCCTTCCTCTCTCCCTCCCTCCCTCCCTTCCATCCATCCATCCATCCATCCATCCATCCATCCTTCCTTCCTTCCATCCTTCCTCTCTCCCTCCCTCCCTCCCTTCCATCCTCCCTCCCCCCCTTCCTCCCTCCCTTCCTTCCTTCCTTCCTTCCTTCCTTCCTCCCTCCCTCCCTCCCTCCCTCCCTCCCTCCCTCCTCTCCTCTCCTCTCCTCTCCTCTCCTTTCCTTCCTGCCTCACCGCCTCACTTCCTCCCTACCAACAGATTTTTGCTGCTTGACTTCTCTCGGCCTAACCCCCCTTCTGCCTACCACTACTGCCTGCCCCTCCCCTGCCTACCTCCTGCCTATCCCCCTTCTGCCTCCCCCCCCCTCCCGTGCATTCGCCAAACTGCAATATTTCTCTCTCTCTCTCTCTCTCTCTCTCACACACACACACACACACACACACACACACACACACACACACACACACACACATGACAGACTAGAATAACATAAAAAAACTCACATTCGACTGGCACATAGGGTTTGTGTGTGTGTGTGTGTGTGTGTGTGTGTGTGTGTGTGTGTGTATGTGTGTATGAAGGGACTATGAACTAGTAAGGTCAGCAAGGTCAAGGGGTCAAAGGTCAAGGTCATAGGGGTTGACTTAGCTTATCCATGTGGCCGCGATATCTCCTGAAACCCTCTACGGATTTAGACCAAACTTTCGTCAGTGATACAGTATGAAGGGGCGATGAAATGATTAGGTCAGCGAGGTCAAGGGGTCAAAAGTCAAGGTCATATTGGGTCGAGGTTATATTTAGTCCTATTTGAACCCCCAGTGAACCCTGTCATTGAGGTTCTATAGCGCATCATTAATAGTAGTAGTAGCAGTAGTAGTGGTAGTAGTAGTTGCAGTCGTAGTAGTAGTAGTAGTAGTAGTAGTAGTAATTGCTCTCTAATACAGACTCTTTTATACGCTAAATGTCTTCATGAGAGCACTTATGTAGCTCTGTCCCCAATAATGATATGGAAATTGACTTTTTAATGGGGGAGAGAGAGAGAGAGAGAGAGGAGGGAGGGGAAATGGAGGAAAAAGCTAAGAAAAAAAGAAGTGAGGAATTAACTGAGAGAGAGAGAGAGAGAGAGAGAGAGAGAGAGAGAGAGAGAGAGAGAGAGAGAGAGAGAGATTAATTAGGAGAGACAGGTGGGGGTAAATGAAAAGGCACTGAGATGGGAAATTGAGGAGGGGAGAGGGTCGATGTGAGGGATTGGGTTAATGAGGGTTAATTAGCAGGTGAGAAAGAGGAGGTGGGGGAGATTTAACATACATACATACATACATATACATACATACACACATACATACATACACACATACACACACACACACAGCAGAGAAAGAGAGCCAGACACAAAGAGAGAAATAGATTGGGAAAGCAAGACAAAGTAAAGAGTCGGGGGAGAGAGAGAGAGAGAGAGAGAGAGAGAGAGAGAGAGAGAGAGAATGCAATAAAGGAAGAGAGGGGGAGAAGAACAAGTGAAGTAATAAGAAAATGGAGATAGGATTGAATATTGAGAAAGAGAGAGAGAGAGAGAGAGAGGAGGAGCGTGATATAGGAAAATAGATAGAAGGATTGATAGATAAGAAGCAACACATGGATAGATAGACATATATGCGGATACATAAATAGATAGGTAGATTGATCGATGATAGATAGATAGATAGATATATGGCTGGATGGTTAGTAATATGGCTAGACTTACAGACAATTTCCCGGTAACTAAATAAAGAGAAAGATCTAGATACATACGTAGATAGATAGATAGGTAGATAGATATAATCAAATGTGGACAGAGGAACAAAGTAGACAGATAGACAGGCAGAAAGACAGAGAGGCAGGCAGAACAGGCGTTAACGAAGGAGGAGAGGGGGAACAGCAATAAACTGACATAGAGATGAAGAAGAGGAGAGAAGTAATGAAATAGAGAGAGGGAGGGAGTAGGAGGGGGACTTAATGGAGGAGGGAAAGGATTGAAGGAAATGGAGAAAGAGAGAACGAGAGGAAAGAAAGAAGGAAGAGAAAGGGGGGAGGGGGAGGAAGGATAGAAGGATGGATGGAAGGAACAGAGGGAGGAAGGAAGAAAAGGAAAACTGAATTAAGGATGAAAAGCCACTGAAATAAAGAAAAGGTGAGGAGTATGACGAAGATTAATAAAACGTAAACAAGTCCACTCAGAGAGCGCATACCTCCTCCATTGCCAGTACCAAACACCTCAGATCACCACCAAAATTTAATCAACGCTTCCTTAGCCCATGACCCACATATCCACAAAATTATATTGAAATCCATAAATAACCTTTTGAGATATTTTGCGAACAGACACACAAGCATGCAGACAGACGGGGGTGAATACAATACCTCCTCCAACTTCCTGTGCGGAGTTAATAAATGAAAGGAAGAAACTACTTATTCACCTGTTTCTGTCCTTATTAGTTATCTCATTCCTTCCAAGCCTCCATTCATCCTTCCTTCCTTCCTTCATTTCTTCTTTCCTTCCTTCCTTCTTTCTTTCCCTCCCTCCTTCTTTCCTTCCTTCCTTCCTTCCTTCCTTCCATCCATCCATCTTTCTTTCCTTCCTTCTGTCCTTCATTTATTCATTCATTCATTCATTCCTTTCTTCCATCCATCCATCTTTCCTTCCATCCTTCCTTCCTTCTTCCCTCCCTCCCGTTCCTTTTATTTCTTCCGTTTCCTTCTTTCCCTCCTTCGTTTAATCCACCCTTCCCTCTTTCCTTTCTTCCTCCCGTCCTTCCTTCCTTTCTCCCTTCTCTCCTTCTTTCTTTCCTGCCTTCCCTTTTCTTCTTTCCTTCCTTTCTCTCCCTTCCCCTACTTTTGCTTCCTTCGTAATCTATCCCTTCCCTCTTTCCTTCCTTCCGTCCTTATTTTTTTTCTTCACTTCCTCCTCTCCCCCTCTCTCTCACCTTTTCTCTTATTCTCTCTTCCTCTTCCCTTTCTACGTTCTTCTCCCTCTTTAGCTACTCCTTCCCTTCTTCTCCCTTCCACTTCTTCTCCCCTCCCCCCCCCTCTCGTTTCTCTACCTGTGTTTTCATTCTCTCTCTCTCTCTCTCTCTCTCTCTCTCGTTATTCCTTTCATCTCTTCTTCCTGTCCTCTTTCTCCTCCTTCCTTCCTCTCTTCCTCATTTCCCCCTCCTCCTACTTTCCCCTCCCTCCCTTCCTTCCTTTCTTCCTTCCTTCCTTCCTTCCTTCCTTCCTTCCTTCCTTCCTTCTATCCCTCCCTCCCTCCCTCCCTCCCTCCCTCCCTCCCTCCCTCCCTCCTTCACTGTGGCAATCTCCATCAGTGTCACTTCTCTCTCTCCTTCATTCTCACAGCTTGTCCCTCCCTCCCTCTCCTTCCCTTCCTCCCTCCCTCCCTCCCTCCCTCCCTTCCTCCTCTGGCACTCTCTTTTCCTCGCTTCCTGCCCTCTCTTTACCTTCCTCCCTCCTTCCCCTCTGACTCCCTTCCTCCCCTCTCCTTCATTTTCCTCCCTCTCGACCTCGCTCCTTCTCTCTCTCTCTCTCTCTCTCTCTCTCTCACACACACACACACACACACACACACACACACACACACACACACACACACACACACACACACACACACACACACACACACACACACACACACACACACACGAGTATAGAAAATAAATCTCTTCATTCCACTTATTAAACAGAATATATAGTGTTAGGATTTGCTAGTGTTACCACCCAGCGAAGGAGTCAAGTTATTTATTTTTTCCTACTTGTACTTTGCCAGCATAGGAAAGGGTTAATTCTTGGCGTCACTATGTGGAGAGAGAGATAGCAGGTGGGTGGGTGTGGCAAGGTGAGAATTATAAAGTGAAACTGCCGAGAGAGAGAGAGAGAGAGAGAGAGAGAGAGAGGGAAGGATGACTGTTAGGTAATGAAAAAGACCCCTTTTTTTCTATGCCCCGTCAAATTACATTATTTTTTACTGCGAGTGGTGGTTGTGGTGGTAGTGGTGGAGTTGTTTTAGTAGTAGTAGTTTGTAGTTCTATTTTCAACATCTCAAAATTCACCTTTTATCTACACTTCTACGTGTCCATTTACCTGCCTACCTACCCATACCTACCTACCTACATACCTACATACATGCCTACAAACATACATACATACATACATACCTTCTACCAACCTGATGGGGTCCCTCCTGTTGTTCTCAAGAACTGTGCTTCTGTGCTTACACCCTGCCTAGGCAAACTCTTTCGCCTTTGTCTGTCAGCTTGTACCTTTCCTTCTTGCTGGAAGTTTGCTCTCATTCAGCCAGTCCCAAAGAAGGGTGACCACTCCCAACCCTCCAACTATCGTCCAATTGCTTTAACGTCCTGTATTTCAAAAGTTTTCGAGTCAATTCTTAATAGAAAAATTTTAAGGCATCTTTCCTATCACAACCTTCTTTCCGATCGTCAGTATGGGTTCCGTCAGGGACGCTCCACTGGCGATCTTCTCACCTACCTTTCAGACTCCTGGTCATCCTCCTTTCGGGACTTTGGCGAAAGCTTTGCCATTGCACTTGACATCTCAAAGGCTTTCGATCGAGTCTGGCATAAATCTTTAATTTCCAAACTGCCCTCCTACGGTTTCTATCCTTCTATCTGTGGCTTCATCGCTAGCTTCCTTTCTGGTCGTTCTATAGCCGCTGTTGTAGACGGCCATCGTTCTTTGCCTAGATCTATCAACAGTGGTGTTCCTCAGGGCTCTGTCCTATCACCAACTCTCTTCCTTTTATTCATCAATGATCTTCTAAGCTGTACATCTAACCCTATCCACTCATACGCTGATGACTCCACCCTTCACCTTTCCATTCGGTTCCCGCAACGCCCATCTCAACAGTTACTTCAGCAAACAAGGGAAGAGGCTATGGCACACCTAATGTCTGACTTGGCTCGTATCTCTGACTGGGGTAAAAATAATATGGTTGTCTTTAATGCATCTAAGACTCAGTTCTTACACCTATCAACCCTACAAAATCTTCCACAGGTATACCCACTAATGTTTAATAATATTCAGCTTAATCCTGCATCATCCTTGAACATGCTTGGGGTTTCATTTACTCGAGACTTATCTTGGAAAGATCATATTACATCTCTTGTAAAATCTGCTTCCAAGAGATTGGGTGTGCTAAGCCGACTTCGCTCTTTCTTTACCCCTGCACAATTGTTGACTCTATACAGGGGTTTTATCCGCCCGTGTGGAGTACAACTCTCATGTGTGGGGAGGCTCCCCACATACAGCTCTTCTCAATAGGGTGGAGTCAAAGGCTTTTCGTCTCATTAACTCTCCTCCTCTTACTGACTCTCTTCAACCTCTGTCTCTTCGCCGCACTGTTGCATCTTTATCTCTTTTCTATCGCTACTTTAATGGTCACTGCTCCTCTGAACTGTCTGCTTGCATTCCTCCACCTCTACGACGGGCGCGTAGCACCCGTCTGGCAGCAAACTCTCATCCCTTTTCTGTCCAACTCTCTAATGCAAGAGTTAACCGTTACTCCCAGTCCTTCATTTATGCAACAGGTCAGCTCTGGAACTGTCTCCCTCTGTCTGTATTTCCTGCTGCCTATGATCTCCAGTCTTTCAAACGCAGTGTGTCCAGGCATCTCCAAATGATCGGATCTTGAATTTGGCTCTCTATTGTATTTTGTTTTTCTCTTGGAGGGAACTGTTACTGCGGGCTCATGGCCTTTGGTTCCTTCTTCCTCGCATAAAAAAAAAAGTACCTACTACATACCAACAAACATACATACATATATACATACATACATACTTACCTACCTACCTACCTACCTACCTACTTACATGTCCACATACCGGTTAATCTGCGTATCCATCCGTCCTTTCTATCTATCTGTCTGTATATTTATCTATCTACGTATCTTTCCGTCTGTCTGTCTTTCCTACACAGACACACCCCGCCACAACCACTACAGCCATCAGTACTACCACAACTACCACCATTACCAACACCACAACTTCTGTCCACAAAACTACCACAACAGCGACCACAGTTACCATCGTTACTCCCACAATTACCATCAACACCACCACAACTACCACGACTGTTACCACAACTACCACCATTACGACGACAACAACCACTGCTACTACCACAAATGTTACCACTACTACCACCGCTACTAACAAAATTACCACTACCACCACAGGTATGGGGCGATTACAGAGGTATTGTAATCGATTATGATTAGTTTGCAAACTTCTGATGACGATTACGATTATGATTACAGTAAAAGTAAGAGTATTTGATTACGGTTACATAAGAAGTAATCATAATTACAGTGATGATTACATGTACTGTTATGCACTATATAATTATAAACACGTTTCTTTTATACGTGACATTGATGAAGTAAATAGCTGAAGTTAGTTTTTATAAGCAACAGCATCGTCCAGTAATATAAAACTGATATTTTCTAGGGATATATGTCTTATGTGCAAATCATTTTAATAAGAATTGCCTGCGTAAGGAAGAACATAGGGTTAAGTTGTGCAGAACCTATGGCGACTGTTACTCTGGATAAGAATATACTGTACAGTGCTATGGCCAGTAAGTTGTTCCTTTATTTTTTTGCCAATTTGCAATACAAATGTGTTTTAATAATTCAAGCACCGAGACTTTTCTTCACTTTGTCCCTGACCCTTTCATTCTCTTAACTTTCCTACCAACTGACATCTTCCCAGGTGATGTTATTCCAGCTGAGGCAGGATATTACATGGAAGCGTCTGAGTGATAACCTACAATGCAATTTTGTTTTCATATTACTTATGGACTTTTATGGTGTATACATGACTGTCTGACACTGAACTGCAGTATTTTATTCTTGGCGAGTGTTTGTGGAAGAATAACGTACGTGGGGCCTTGTTATCGTAAAAGTAACCATGATTACGACTGCGATTACTTTGAGAGAAAAAAAAGAATGTCTAAGTAATCGGTTACATTATAAACAAGTCTGTAATCGATTACAGTCGATTTCGATTACAGATTACGATTACCCCATGTCTGCAACATTACCACAAATACCACTGCTACTACCACAATCACCACCAACATTACCACAACTACCACTATTACCTCAGCTGCACGACCATTACCACAACTGCCACCACTACTACCACAAGTACCACCACTACTACCACCACCATCATTACCACCACTACTACCACAATCACCACCAACACTGCCATAGCTACCACAATTACCACCATTACTACCACAGCTACTACCACAACTACCTCCATCCATAATAAACATGAATGGAATATAAAAAACGAAAGAAATTTATAGAAAAAAGGTGCTCTCTCTCTCTCTCTCTCTCTCTCTCTCTCTCTCTCTCTCTCTCTCTCTCTCTGGGAACTCAACACCTGGAGTCGACACTGCTAAGTGGTGGCACTCTATCTCACTCACTCTATCTCTCTCTCTCTATCTCTCTCTCTCTGTCACTTTCTCGCTATGTCATACTCACCTGCCCCTTGCCTCATTTCTCTCTCTCTCTCTCTCTCTCTCTCTCTCTCTCTCTCTCTCTCTCTCTCTCTCACACACACACACACACACACACACACACAACCTTTCAGTATTCATGTGTATGTATGTATATGTGTGTATGTATGTATGTATATGTGTATGTGTTTGTGTAGGCTGTGTATGTATGTATATATGTGTGTGTGTATTTCCAAACTTTCCAGTACCGTAATCCAAAATAATGTAATCAAAGTAAATATTAAATAAATAAGAATAAAAAATAATTGAACTAATAAGAAAATATTATCTTCCAAATGTAATGTAAAAATTCAAGAAAAAATTTAACCTTTTATTACATATCTTTTTAATCTGAGGAAGAGTTTGTGGGAAAATGCATTATTACTATTATTATTATTATTATTATTATTTTGAAAGTTTAATGATTATAATCGCTCACTATTATTATTATTATTATTATTATTATTATGATTATTATGATTACTATTATTATTGTTATTTTGAAAGATTAATTATTATAATGGCTATTATTATTATTATTATTATTATTATTATTATTATTCAACAACATCATCATCATATTTTTCGTGGTTATGCCAGAGAATAATGATAATAATAATAATAATAAAACTAACATGAATTTAATTAGAACCAATATGAAGGAAGTAATTTTTTAACCTGTCAGTTCCGAGAGGTGGGCAGGAGGCAATTAGAGAGAGAGAGAGAGAGAGAGAGAGAGAGAGAGAGAGAGAGAACAAATGAGGAAGCAATGGGTTGGAAGCTTGCCTATGACGCCTTCTCAGCAACAACAAAAAACAAAGAAAAAAATAAGAAAATAAACTTTGCACCAAGGCATTTAAATCCCTTCCACCCGAGGACGTGTGTGTGTGTGTGTGTGTGTGTGTGTGTGTGTGTGATTGTTATTATTACTATTGGTATTATTATTGTTATTATGATTAGTATTATTTTTAGTAGTAGTAGTAGTAGTAGTTTTAGTAATAGTTGTTGTAGTAGTAGTAGTAGTAGTAGTAGTTTTAGTAATAGTTGTAGTAGTAGTAGTAATAGTTGTAGTAGCAGTAGTAGTTGTAAGAGTAGTAGTTGTAGTAGCAGCAGGAATAGTTGAAGTAGCAGTAGTAGTAGTAATAGTAGTAGTAGTTCAGTTAGATGTGAACCCAGTGTACTGCAGGCTGAAGTTGGCCTCATCCTTCAGTCCACCATCCTCCTTTTGGGGGATAGGGAGGGAGTGGAGGGACGTTTTCATGGTAGTAAATGTGTGTGTGTGTGTGTGTGTGTGTGTGTGTGTGTGTGTGTGAGAGAGAGAGAGAGAGAGAGAGAGAGAGAGAGAGAGAGAGAGGAGTAATTTAGAGACACAAAGGGAGTGAGACGAATTACGGGTTATATTCTCTCTCTCTTTCTCTCTCTCTCTCTCTCTCTCTCTCTCTCTCTCATTTTCAAGTGTATGTTGCAAAATTTTTGGTCTCTCTCTCTCTCTCTCTCTCTCTCTCTCTCTCTCTCTCTCATTTTCAAGTGTATGTTGCAAAATTTTTGGTCTCCCTGTCGTAAAAAAAAATTAGATACTTTTTTTGTTTTTTATGAGAGAGAGAGAGAGAGAGAGAGAGAGAGAGAGAGAGAGAGAGAGAGAGAGAGAGAAGGAAAGAGGGAGGGAGGGGTGGCAAGGAAGGAAAGGAAGGGAGGGAAAGAGAGAGGACCGGAGAAGGAAGGAAGGAAGAAAAAAGCAGAAGGAAGAAAGGAAGGAAGGAAGAACATAAGAAGGAAGAAGGGAAGAAAGAAAAGATGGAAGGATGCAGGGAGGGATAGAAAGAAGGAAAGAAAGAAGTAAGGAAGGAGGGAAGAAAGGAAGAGAGGGAGGGAGGGAAAGAAAGAAGGGATGAAAGGAGTAAGGAAGGAGGGAGGGAAGGATGGATGGATGGTTGGAAGGATCAATAACCGGATGGATGGAAGGAGGGAGGGAAGAAATGAAGGGAGGGAGGGAGGGAGAGAGAGAGGGAGGGGGAGAGGGGGAGGGAGGAGGGCAGGAAAAATGAGGGAAAATTGGCAGATAATGAGAGAGAGAGGGGGGGGAGGAAGAGAGAGAGATAGGGGGGAGAAGAGAGGGGGGGGTAGTTGTATAGGGTATGGTGGGTCCATAATGAAAGGGGAATGAGGGGAAATTAAGTGAGTTAGAGAAAGAGAGAGAGAGAGGAGAGAGAGAGAGAGAGAGAGAGAGAGAGAGAGAGAGAGAGAGAGAGAGAGAGAGAGAGAGAGAGAGAGAGTAGGGTATTAGGGAGAGGAAAGGAGGGGGAAAAGGGAAAGGGAGGGAGGGGAGGGGGAAGAGAGGAACGGAAGAGAGAGAGAAGAAAAAGAGGGTTAAGGAAGAGAGTAGGAAGATAAAGAGGAAAAGAGAGATTGGAGAGGAAGATGTATGGGCGGAAGTAGGAGAGAGAGAGAGAGAGAGAGAGAGGGAGGGAGGAGAAAAGAGTAGGAAAGAATGGAAAGAGAGGGTAAGATAAGCTATGACTGGGGTAGGACAGGGTGAGGAGGGAGGGGGAAAGAGGGAGGGAGGAGGAGAGAGAGAGGGGAGGGGGAGGGGGTGAATAATCAGGATAATGAGTGTATCTGATTATACCGTTATCCTCCCTCCCTCCCCCTCCCCCCTCTCCTTCCCTCCCCTTCCTTTCCCTCCTCTCCACTCCCTTTCCTCTCACTATATCCCCTCCTCCCTTGCCTTCGCTTCATTCCTTCCCTCTCCCTTCCCTCCTCTTGTCTCCCTTCCCTCCAGTCTCTCCCTCTTCTTCCTCTCCTCTCTACTTCTCTCCCTCTCCCTTTCCTACCCACCCTCTTCGTCTCCAGTTCCTTTTCTCCTCTACCTTTTCCTCCTCCTCCTTCTCTCTTCCTCTCTCTCCCACTCCACCTCTCTCTCTCCCCCTCCCCTCCCCTGTCCTCCCTTTCCCCTCCTTTCCCCTAGCCTCCCCTTCCTCTTTCCTAGAAACGAGTTATAAGAGCCTGAGAGTGTTAATATCTTCGAATATACTGTCTTTAAATACGTTGCCTTTAAATATACTGTCTTTAAGTATGTTGTCTTTAAATATACTGTCTTTAAATACGTTGCCTTTAAATATACTGTCTTTAAATATGCTGTCTTTAAGTATGTTGCCTTTAAATATACTGTCTTTAAATATAGTCTTTAAGTATGTTGTCTTTAAGTATACTGTCTTTAAATATAGTCTTTAAGTATGTTGTCATTAAGTATACTGTCTTTAAATATACTGTCTTTAAATATGCTGTCTTTAAGTATGTTGTCTTTAAATGTAGTCTTTATATATTGTCTTCAAACATAGTCTTTAAATATACTCTCTTTAAAATTCAGCTCAATTATTCTTTTGTCATTGTTCAGCTACCTCACCAAGCGTACGAGGTGAAATTACGGTGATAGGCGTATGTACGAACTCTCGCTCGCTCGTCACGCTCACAAAGCTTACTTTACTGGTAGATAAAATATACACATGAGAGGTTGATGAAGACATAGAAAGATAGAGATAGACAGTTCGATAGATAGAAAGACAGATAGATAGAATAGACAGCCAGATCTACTCCTCTCGGTTAAACTAATTAGGCGGAAATTTCACCTCAGAATATATAAAAGATAATTATGAAATTTTTTATTCTCTTCTGGAATTTCTGAGAGAGAGAGAGAGAGAGAGAGAGAGAGAGAGAGAGAGAGAGAGAGAGAAAGTTAGTTTATAGGGAAGGTAGAGGGAAAAGGAGAAAGGGGAGAAGGAAAGTGATGGGGAGGAGGGAGGAAAGGAGAGGGAAGGGGAGAGGGGAGAGGCAGGAGGGGGAGGGAGAAGGGGAGAGAAAAGAGGAAGGAAGAAGAGGAAGAGAAGGCAGAAGGAGGAAGAGGGAAAGAGAGGAAGGTGGAAAAAAGAGGCAATTGATAGAGAGGGGAAAGAGAGGAGGGGGGAAGGGATGGGGAGGGGAGGAGGAAGCAGAGAGGAGGGGGTTGATAAATGAAATAAAGAAATCAATAAAACAAAATAAACAATAGAAAACGGAGAATTTATTGAAGGGGTGACCCAAAAAAATTTAAATAGATGTGGGTCATAATTTTTTTCTTTTTCTTTACTGGTTAGTCTTTTTTTGTCTTTCTCCTCTTTATTTCTTGTCTTTCTCCTCTTTATTTCTTGTCTTTCTCCTCTTTTTTTGCTCTCTGTTATTATGTCTATTTTTTTTCTTTAATTTCACCTCTCTCTCTTCTCATTTTCTTTTTTATATATTTTTTTTTGTGTATTTTGCTTACTGATAGCCTCTCTCTCTCTCTCTCTCTCTCTCTCTCTCTCTCTCTCTCTCTCTCTCTCTCATTGAAGTGGTGTGTGGGAGTCAACTTATTTGTGAAGATAATTAAGAAAGAGAGAGAGAGAGAGAGAAACCTGATATGTCATTAGCAGGAAGGGTGAGAGAGAGAGAGAGAGAGAGAGAGAGAGAGAGAGAATGAATAGAAGGAAAGATGGTCAAACATACAAACTTAAATATATAGATAGATAGACGGATAGATAGATATAGACAGATAAAGTGAGTCAGATAAGCAAACAGATAGATCGATAGATAGATAGATTAAATAGCTGGTTGATAGAGAAAGATGGATCGATATTAACAGACAGACAGACAGACAGACATAGATTGATAGCAAGACAGACAGATAGATAGCCAGGTAGATAGACCGATAGATAGACAGGTTAGGGAATGTGGAATTGGAGGTCGTCTCCTAACAGGGACAATTGGGAACGGAGAGAGAGAGAGAGAGAGAGAGAGAGAGAGGAGGGGGGAGGAGAGAGACAGGCTTTGTGCATACTGATAAGCTTCTGAGTGTGTGTGTGTGTGTGTGTGTGTGTGTGTGTGTGTGTGTGTGTGTGTGTCATCAGCTACTCATTTTTCTTTAAGCATTTTTTATTTGATTCCATTCCTTCATTTCTTCACCAAATTCTTTCCCATCTCGCCCCGCCATTCCGCTGCCCTTCCCCCAGCTCACCCCCCCCCCCTCTCTCATATACTTAAAGAGTTTGTTCAGTCAAAGGTCACGGCACAGAACAAACATCTCAGGTATTTTTGTTCAAGTCAAATGGTTTCCTGTAAGCCAAGAAACCATTTACAACGCTGGGTGGTAACCATATAACCATTACGGTGTACATAAAAAAAATAATTGTGTTTTTGGGACAGGTGGTTGTGGTGGTGATGCTGGTGGTGGTTGTGAGGATGATGGTGGTGGTGGTGGTGATGGTGATGGTGGGGATGATGATGATGGTGATGGTGGTGGTGGTGATGGTGATGGTGGTGGTGGGGATGATGATGATGGTGATGGTGGTGGTGGTGGTGGTGATGGTGATGGTGGTGGTGGGGATGATGATGATGATGATGATGATGGTAACCAAAAAATATTACTCTCATTTCCACAAACCCGAAAACTGCTAAGATGATGATGATGATGATACTACTACTACTACTACTACTACTGCTACTACTACTACCACTACTGCTACTACTACTAATGACAAGAAGTATTACTCTTTCCCCAAACTCTAAAACTCCCAAGTCTTTTAGAATTAATACGAAATAGGTGAGAATATTAATGCGTGAATAAATCAGTAAATAAAAAATGCTAAGGGATGCAAGATGGTCTCCACGTAGATATAATACACTGACATGCATCTGTACAAATAGTTATGATAATTTTTTTTAAGAGACAATGAATAGAGGAAGAAAAAACAAGGAAATAAAAAAATAAAAAGACAATGACAGAGAATATCAAAATGTGTTTACCTTTGACATCTTGAAATCCATTGAAAAGTCTAAATAAAAATAATAAAATAATCAAATATAAAGGTGTGTACAGGTGGGAGTAAAGGAATGGTACTAAATTGAATGGTGAGATTAATAAAGACATTGGGCATATTATAGGTGGGTTACACACACACACACACACACACACACCTTTCGTTTTCCTCTTTCTCCTCTTCCTTCTCCTCTTCCTCCTACTCCTCTTTCTCTTCCTCTTCCTTCTCCTCCTCTTCCTCCTCCTGTTATATCTTCTTCCGTGTCCTCCTCTTCCTTCAATAAACAACTGCCTGCTGCCTCCCTCCTCCTCTTCCTCTTTCCTCTTCATTCTGTTATTCCTCCTCCTTCCTCTCCTCTTTTCTCCTCCTCCTTCTCCTCTTCCTCCTCCTTCTCCTCCTCCTCCTCCTTCTCCTCCTCTTCCTCTTTATTTTTTACTGATCCTCTTTTCTCCTTTTTCCTCCTCCTCCTCTCAAGGCCATATTTCATTTTAATTCCTGAGAGCTTGAATCCATTTTTAGAACTCTCTCTCTCTCTCTCTCTCTCTCTCTCTCTCTCTCTCTCTCTCTCTCTCTTCCGTAACTTTATTCTTTCCTTTCCTCTTCAATCCTTCATTTTCTCCCCCCCTCTCTCTCTCTCTCTCTCTCTCTCCGTAACTTTATTCTTTCTTTTCCTCTTCAATCCTTCATTTTCTCCCCCCCTCCCTCCCTCTCTCTCTCTCTCTCTCTCTCTCTCTCTCTCTCTCTCTCTCTCTCAGTAATCTATTCATGTTTTCAGCAGTCCATCTGTATATTCATTTTATCTGCCAAATTTCGCTCAGTGTACCCTCATTTTCTGTCTCCCTCCTCCGTTTTCTGTGGCCTGGTCTCATTTTCTTTTTGGCGACCTCGATTTTTCTATTTCTCAGCCCTCCATAATTTTCTCTATCTTATATTGGCTTTCTGTGCCATTTCTCTAAATTTCTCCACGCTGTCTTTCTCATAACACCCGCACTCGCGACGGGGGAGCGTGAGCCAAGTTTTGTTCAGTGTTATGTGTGTGTGATTGTCTTGTTTGTTATTTTGTGTATTTCGTGTGTGTGTAGCTTATTTGAGTGTTCTGGGTATCGTGTGTGTGTGTATGTGTGTGTGTGTGTGTGTGTGTGTGTGTGTGTGTGTGTGTGTGTGTGTGTGTGTGTGTGTGTGTACCTTCTTTTAGTGGTATGAGTATAAATTCTGGACTCCTTTCATCATATCCTCTTCTGGATTTTCCCAATTTTCTCGCAGTCTACCCTCATTTTCTGCCTCTCGCCTCCCGTTTTCCATGACCTGGTGGCCTCGTTTTCTATAAGCGTGGTGGGAGAGCCGGCCAATTATGGGGAGACGGGAGCGCTGTGTGATGTATGCCTCCCTTCCTCCTCCTCCTCATCTTCGTCTTCCTTCTCCTCTTTCTTCTTCCTCTTTGTCTTGTTTCTATTTCATGTTGTTTCTCTTCACCTGCCTTTATTTTTTGCCCTTCTCATTTTCTTTCTTTTCCTCCTCCTCCTCCCCCACCTCCTCCTCCTCCTCCTCCCCCCCACCATCCTCTTCTTCTTCTTCTTCCTCCTCCTCCTCCTCCTCCTCCCCCCCACCATCCTCTTCTTCTTCTTCTTCTTCTTCCTCCTCCTCCTCCTCCTCCTTTTTCTTTCTGCTTCTCTTCTCCTGCCTTTTATTTCTCTATTCTTTTCTTTCTCCTTTACCGTCTTTTCTTTCTCTTCTTTTGATCTCCCTGTGATGTGTATGGCCTTCCTTCCTCCTCCTAATCTTCCTCGTCCTCTTCCTCTTCTCCTTCCTCTCACTCCTTCATCTTCTACCTTTTCTTTCTTTTCCTGATTATTTTTCTTCACCTGCCTTTCTTCTCCTCCTCTTCCTCCTCCTCCTCTGCATCTTCTTCTTCTTCTTCGTCTTCTTCCTTCTCCTCCTCCTCCTCCTCCTCTACATCTTCTTCTTCTTCTTCCTCGTCTTCTTCCTTCTCTTCCTCCTCCTCCTCCTCACTTCTTCCTCTTTCTTTTCTGAGCTGTGATACATGCTCCCTTCCCACTTCCTCTTCTTTCCTCCTTTTCCTTCATGATTTCCTTGTCTTCCTCTTTCCTCTTTTAACTTCTTTACCTTTCCTATTTTTCTTTCTTCCTCTTTCTGTTCTTCCTCTTCTTTTTCTTCCTCCTATTTCCTTCTTCCTTATTCCTCTTTTTTCTTTACTAAATACAATAGATTTAGTATTGTGGATAGATTTATGAATAGATGTATGGGTAGATGCGTGGATTATTTTATTTATTATTTCCTTCCTCTGTTTTCTTCCACTTTCTTCATTTTCATTCTTCCTCAGTCTTCTTTTTCGCTCACTTCTCTTTCCTCTTTTTCCTTCCTCTTTCTTCATTTTCCTCAATCTTTTTCGTTCTCTTCTTTCCTGTTTTTCCTTGTCTTCTTCCTCTTTCCTCTCCTCTTTTCTTTCTTTTTCCTCTCCTCATTTTCTTTTCCTTCTTTCCTCTTTTTCCCTGTCTTCTTCATTTTTCCTCTTATCCCATTTTCCTCTTTCCTTCACTCCCTCTTTCCTCTTCCTCATTTATTATATTCCTCTCTTCCTTTTCGTTGTCTTCTTTCCTCTTTTCCTCCTTCCTGTTCTTGCGTCTCTTCGTCCTCTTATCTTTAGTCCTTGTCGGCCGTTTCATTCCTCTCTCTCTCTCTCTCTCTCTCTCTCCTTTAACATTTCTTCCACTTCTCTTTCCTCTCTTTATTTCTCCCATTTTCTCTGCCTTCCTCCTCTTCTATCTTTCTCTTCTTCTGTCTTCCTCCTCCCAATTATGGACGAAACTGTGATGTATGCTACCTCCTCCTCCTCCTCCTCGCCTTTAATGTGCTATTTTCATCAGTCAATCAA
>NC_136994.1:14394741-14447241 GCF_032717465.1 Coenobita brevimanus
TAAAAAGCTGTCATACTAAAATGGTTGATGGAAATAAAATAATTAAATAACGATGTATGGCAACTACGTGAGAGGTGTTGCCACTCCGAGCAAAACATTGAGAATTTGTTCACGGGTAGCTGATGATTTTTAGAAATACTTTCGTGATTTTAGTCAAACTTCTTTAGCTTAAGTCTTTCCTGATGTGAATAAAATCGTCTGAAATCGTCTGGAGGTAGTAATAGTAAACCAGAAGAGAGGTCGCAGTAATGAAAGGGTAAAAGTGAGAAGGGGAAATGATTGCAACTTATGGCAACAGGATGAGAAGGGAAAAAACGACATTTTGCAACCTGTGGCTACTGTGTAAGAAGGGGAAAAAAAAAAGAGAGTATAGAAACCAAAGCCAGCTGCTTGAGAAGGGTGTAAAATCTAGCAAAGTATGGCAACTTTATCAGAAAGGGAATTAAAAAAAAAAAAAAAAGAATAGAAACCAAAGACAACTGCGTGAGAGAAGGGAAAACATCTAGAAAACTTATGGCAACTGAGTAAGAAGGAATAAAAATGGTATGAAAACCAAAGACGTGTGTGAAAAGGGAGGAAAATCTAGCAACCTATGGCAACTGCGTGAGAGGTGTTGCCGCCCCGAGCAAAACATTGAGAATTTAACAGCCTGTGAGATCTCCCGTCAGTGGGAATTTAAATTGAGGCGTTCCAATGCCGGGGAGTAGGGATTGGCATGCAGTGGGGAGGGAGGGAGGGAAGGCAAGAGGAGTGACGGAGAGAGAAATTGGAGGGAGAAGAGAGCAGGGCGATCGGAGAGGGTGAGAAACGGGAGGGAAGGGGGGAGGTGTAGCGGAGGGAAAAATTGAGAGTAAAGGAGAGTGGCATACAGTGGGGAGGGAGGGAGGGAGGGAAGGGAAGTGTGACGGAGGGAAAAATTGGAGGTGAAAGAGAGAAGGAGGGTGGGAGAGGGCGAGAATGGGGAAGGGAAGGAGGAAGAGGGAGGGGGTGATAGGAATGTGTTAGAGGATATAATGGGTAAGAGAGAATGTATAAAAGGAGGAAGGTGTGAGATACGCATGGAAAGAAGGAGGGAAAGACGGAGGGAGGGAGAAAGAGGAAGGAGAGGAGAAAAAACAAAAAACAGCAAGGAGAGAATTTATTGCACAAACATGGAATCGAAGAAGAAATTGCGTAAAAAATTGATACTCTGAAGGAAATATAAAAAAAAGCATTCGGAAACCATGTTAGATGTGAATGAAAGGATTTTGTGGTGGCGCTGAGAATAGCTAAGGTTTAGGGGTAGGAATGTGTGTGTGTGTGTGTGTGTGTGTGTGTGTGTGTGTGTGTGTGTGTATGTGTGCGTGTGTGTGTGTGTGGGTGGGTGGGTATGTCTTACTGTATATACTCAGCTCACTCTTGTCATCCCACATGCAAATTAATTCTACGGACTTTACGACCCACGTTTCACTACCTCCACCTTCCGAGATTGATGAAGATGTGTGTGTGTGTGTGTGTGTGAGAGAGAGAGAGAGAGAGAGAGAGAGAGAGAGAGAGAGCTTAATAACTTCTGTTTAATTAATATTTTTAGGATATTGTATACAGAGTTAAATGGGATATTCATTTTTTGTCCTGAGAGAGAGAGAGGTTTATAGTTTCTGTTTAATCATTCTTTTTAGGATGTTGTATATAAAGTTAAATGGGATATTCATTTTTTGTCCTGAGAGAGAGAGAGAGAGAGAGAGAGAGAGAGAGAGAAAGAGAGAGAGAGCTTTTGATGAGTGGGCGAAGGTGACTGATGATAAGAGAGAGAAGGAGAGTAAAAGGTCAGGGGTAAGAGAGTGAGAAAATTGAAGAAGAGAGTTATGAAGTCAGAGAGAGAGAGAGAGAGAGAGAGAGAGAGAGAAGGGGGGATGGGGAAGAAAAAACAAGATTAAAAACAGGAATGAAAGAGTTTATTGCACAGACATGGAATCAAAGAAGAAATTCCGTAAAGAATTGATACGCAGAAGGAAATATAAAAAGGCATTCAGAAACCATATTGGATTTGGATAAAAGGATGTTGTGGTCGGGCCGAGAATAACTGAGGATATGTGTGTGTGTGTGTGTGTGTGTGTGTGTGTGTGTGTGTGTGTGAGAGAGAGAGAGAGAGAGAGAGAGAGAGAGAGCTTGTGATGTGTGGGTGAAGGTGACTAATGATAAAAGAGAGAGGAGAGCAAAAGGTCAGGGGTAAGAGAGTGAGAAAATTGAAGAAGAGAGAGAGAGAGAGAGAGGAGGGAGAGGGAGGAAGGGAGAGAGAGAGGGGGGGAAGGGAGGGAGGGAGACAGACAGAGACAGAGACAATAAGATAGGGAGGTAGAGAAACAGAGAAGGATAAGAGGGGAGGAAAGCAGAGAGAGAGGGGGGGAGGGGTAAGATGGAGGGACATAAACAAAGAGGGATGGAGGGAGGGGCCAGGGAAAGTTAGAGGGATATTGAGGGAGACAGATAGAGGGAGGACGGAGGGAGAAGGAGGCGGAGGGAAGAGGGGAAGGAAGGGGGGACGAAGGAAAGGAGGGAAAGAGGACGGGAGGGAGGGAATCAGAAAAGTTAGAGAAAAATTGCGGTAGAGTGAGGGATGGAGAGAGAGAGAGAGAGAGAAAGAGAGAGAGAATAGCACTGTTGACTATAAGCCTGTAATTTAATCTCTTCCTGTCTACATCAATTAGTTGAGGCAGGAAGGGAGGGAGGAGGAAGAGAAGAAGGGAGGGAGAAGTGGGAGGAGGATTGGGGAGGGAAGGAGGGAGAGGAGGGGAAGTAGAGGGAGGGAGAGACTGAAGGAAATAGAAGGAAGAGAGGGAGGGGGAGAGTGGGAGGGAGGGATAGAGGGGAAAAGAAGGGAGGGAGGAAGGAGAGAGACGAGAGAGGGAGGAGGGGAAGAGGGAGGGGGAGAAGGGGAGAGAGAATTCGGAGGAGGAGGATGGACGGAGAAAACAGGGAGATGGATGGTAGGAAGGAAGGAGAGGGAGAAAGGAGAGGTTGGAGGGATGGAGAGAGGAAGGAAGGAGAGGAGGGAAAGAAGGAGGGAGAAGAGAGATGGGGGAGGGAAAGAGCTAAGAAGGGAGGAGGGGAGGGGAGGAAGGAGAAAGAGAAGGGGAAATGAGGAAAGAAAATATGAGAGAAAGAGGAGCGGTAAGAGGCAGGGAGGAAATGAGAGAGACAGACAGACAGACAGACAATCAGAGAGAAACAGACAGAATTAGAGAAAGACAGACTGGCAGAACACACACACACACACACACACACACACACACACACACACACACACACACACACACACACACACACACACACACACACACACACACACACACACACATTAATCAACCACTGTGCTTCGGGAGAGTCATTAATTGTTTCCTAATGATGCCTTCTTCTCTTAACGACCCAATTAGCGAGATGAATCACTCTGCACACACACTTCATTACCTGCTCACACTTATTTACCTGGTCACACTTATTTACCTCTTCAGTCTAATTTACCTGGTCACACATATTTACCTGGTCACACTTATTTACCTAGTCACACTTATTTACCTGTTCACACTGATTTACCTGTACATACTTAATTACTTGGTCACACTTATTTTCCTGTTCACACTTATATTTCTGTTCACACTAATTAACCTCTACAGTATACACTTATTTACCTGTTCACACTTATTTACTTCATCACACTTCATACTTATTTACCTGGTCACACTTATTTTCCAGTTCACACTTATTTACATGGTCACACTTATTTACCTGTCCACACTTATTTTCCTGTACACACTTATCTCTTCACACATATTTACCTGGTCACACTTTCCTGTTCACACTTATCTGGCCACACTTATTCACCTGTTCACACTTACTGTTTTTATCTGTTCACATTAATTAACCTCTGTACGCTTACTTACCTGGCACACTTATTTACCTGGTCACACTTATTTACCTGGACACACTTATTTACCTGGGCACACTTTTTACCTGGTCACACTTATTTACCTGGTCACACTTATTTCCCTAGCTCCAGGACTCTTAACCCTTTCTCTTCAAGGACGTGATATTTGCTTTGCTTTTCCTGCAGTGTGACCATTAAGTAGTGTGAATTTCTACGGTGTCATCTTTTCACTCTAAATTTCTCCACTCTAGTCTGTTCACTCTATCTTGGCCTAAAATTGTCATGCCTCCATCTTAAATGCTTAGTTATATCAATAGATTAATACTAGAATATACTAGTCACGAAGAAGTGCGACAATTCCTTCACTTTACTCTGTTCCCTTCACTAAAATTGCCATCCCTCCATCCTGAATGCTGAGTTTTAACAATAGGTTAACACTAGAATACAGTGCTAGTCACGAAGAAGTGCGACAATTCCTTCACTTTACTCTGTTCACTAAAATTGCCATCCTTCTGTCTTAAATATGAGTTATAACAATAGGTTAACACTAGAATACAATGCTAGTCACGAAGAAGTGCGACAGTTCCTTCACTATACTCTGTTCACTTCACCCTTGCCTAAAATTGCCATCCCTCCATCTTGAATGCTGAGTTATAACAATAGATTAACACTAGAATATAATGCTAGTCACGAAGAAGTGAGACAGAAAGCATTGATACCCACAATATTATCTTTTTTAGCCTCTGTGCTACCTGAAATAAGGCCTAAAAGGTTGAGTATTTTGGCCAGGTGTAGCCAGGTGGGTGGATTTGACTAGTAACCAAGGAGACTCCCATTGAATTTCACGCAGTCACGACTTAGTATTAAAGGAAAAATCGCTTGTATATACCGAGAGAGAGAGAGAGAGAGAGAGAGAGAGAGAGAGAGAGAGAGAGCATCAGTATTACCCTCTTGCTCTTGCGTTACCTTCCGATCATGAGAGAGAGAGAGAGAGAGCATCAGTATTACCTTCTTGCGTTACCTTCCGATCAGAGAGAGAGAGAGAGAGAGAGAGAGCATCAGTATTACCCTCTTGCTCTTGCGTTACCTTCCGATCATGAGAGAGAGAGAGAGAGAGAGAGAGAGAGAGAGAGAGAGAGAGGCATATCTGGAATTGCGTGCGTGTTTCTGGGAATGTGTTGCCGACATTATATCTTGAGCTCATTGTGTGTGTGTGTGTGTGTGTGTGTGTGTGTGTGTGTGTGTGTGTGAGAGAGAGAGAGAGAGAGAGAGAGAGAGTATTCCAGTGTCAGTCCCATACATCTCAGCATTCAAGATGGAGAGATGGCAATTTTTTCGCCAAATTAATGTGAACGGAGTATAGTTTCACCTTCAGTTTAATATCCCGTCTCACCGATCCACCTGTACCTTCATCTGACGGAACTGGGTCACCATTGCAACCAAAATACTACCTTTTATATATACGAAATTAAATGAGCAGTAGTTACGAGGTAGGAATGAGTCTCCTTGGTTACTAGTCAAAATCATCCCTCCAGCTTGACTACACCTGACCATTAACCAAGCTGGAGGGGGGTTAGGGAGTCTTTGCCAAGTTAGTGTAAGCGCATTATAGTCTCGTCTCCTTGGTTACTAGGCAAATATACCCCCCCCATTTTGACCACACTTGGCTGTCCTTGGTTACTAGTCAAATCTACCTTTCATCAGAGGAAAACAAATTTATTATGCCAGTTCTCACTCTTTCTAAGCGCACCATAGTCTCGTCTCCTTGGTTACCAGTCAGTATCAACCCTCCATCTAGTAAACCACCTCTGACAATGTCTAATCCTAAAAAAAAATAATAATAATAATAATAATTCTCTCATCATCGAATCGTTCTCTTCTTCCCCCTTGCATTTCCTCCCTCCTCTCACCTCTGCTCCTTGGTTACTAGTCAGAATCAACCTCCTATCTAATATACCACCTCTAGCGTTGTGTAATTCTAATGTAATCTAATTCTTAGATCATCTATTTCTACTCCTCTTCCCCCTTCCATTCCCTCCTTCCCCTTACCTCTACTCCTTGGTTACTAGTCAAAATTAACCCTCTATCTAGTAAACCACCTCTAACAATGTCTAATTATAAAAAAATCTAATTCCCACATCATCTAATCGTACTCTTTTTCACCCTTCCATTCCCTCCTTGGTTACTAGTCAAAATTAACCCTCTATCTAGTAAACCACCTCTAACAATGTCTAATTATAAAAAAATCTAATTCCCACATCATCTGATCGTACTCTTCTTCCCCCTTGCATTTCCTCCCTCCTCTAACCTTTCCCTCTCACCTGCCATCCCATCACCCATTCATAATTAAGCTGGCCCTGATCCCATTATCTGATTGGTCCCTGTTAGGCGGGTCTTAGAGGTAAATGGAGAGGAGGATTTGGTTCAGAGGGAGATGGAGGGAAGGAGAGAATGGATGGAAGGAAGGTTGGAGGGAAGAGAGAGAAAGGGATGGAGTGGCTTAGGTATGACGCTAAAGGTACATTGAAAGGTAGAATGATAGATAGGTAGATGGAGAGAGAGAGAGAGAGAGAGGGTCATAGTGTGTAGAGTGACAGTGTAAGCCAGAGTGTTTTAATTAATTTTTTATAGGTTAGCCACACAAACAGAGAGAGAGAGAGATGTTTTATATAGCTTCGAAACGTAACAATACCACCAAACGTAACAGTAGACCCGTAACGTAACGGTAGCTGCGAACGTAACAATAGACCCGAAACGTAACAATAGCTCCGAACGAAACAGTAACTCCGAATCGTAACAATAGCTGCTCCAGAACGGCTGAAGTTGGATCTGTTTGGTATAATTTTTTGCACAACATTATCCCAGGGCCAGAAGTTAGTGCATCAATTCCAAATATACCCTTCATGATATTAGCATTTACATTCGATTTGTTTCCTACGTGGTGGAAGGGTTGAAGGTCAGCTGAGGATGAGATTGTGGTGTTCAGAAATGTCAAAGATAATTGTCATAAGGTACGGTCAACATGACTTCTGATCCGATCTGAACCCAACTTGGTGGACGGGTTGAGAGTCAGGCGAGGATGAAGTATGTCGATTTTGAGAGCATTAAAGCTCAAGCGAGGTCAAAAGTCAGGTCATACGGTCCCTCCACACGGTCAATAGGCGTCTACGATCAGCGTCCTTATCAGCTGGGACTTAGGATAACGAATCACAATATAAACAGTAGATAAAGAGGGAAGATTTTGCGGTTTTATCACATCTGGATTATCTTCAACAATTTTTTTTTCCACTACCGTGCTCAAAACCCGCAGGACACAAGTTTTACACACCTGCCCTGCCCTGCCTTGCCCTACCCTACCCTATCCTACCCTACCCTACCCTCTCTTGCCATGTTATACCCTGCCTGTCATATCCTTCCTTTTACTGTCCTGCCCTACCCTGCCTTGCCTTGACCTGCCCTTCCTTGCCTTGACCTGCCCTGCCCTGCCTTGCCCTAATGGAGACAGATGGGGCAACTTGGCGAGTGTTGATGCCGAGTTAGGACCGCCAAAAAACGGAAACTTGGAAGCTGATAAATTTTGGCGTGTGGCGGTGAATTTTGGCGGCGCGAAAATTATGCCACACTTGCCGCGGTGAGTGTGTCGTGGGGGGGAGAAGGGAGGAAAGGAAGGAGCGAGAAAAAATGGAGATAATGGAGATGGTATGGAGGAGGTACAGGCAGGAATATGAGGTGCTGTGTGTGTGTGTGTGTGAGAGAGAGAGAGAGAGAGAGAGAGAGAGAGAGAGAGAGAGAGAGTAGGGAAGGAATAAAGAAATAGAATGTAAGAAGGAAGGAAGGCAGGATGGAAAGAAGGAAAAAAGAAGAGAGAAGGAAGGAATGAAAGTT
Source organism: Coenobita brevimanus (assembly GCF_032717465.1). Taxonomy (NCBI): domain Eukaryota; kingdom Metazoa; phylum Arthropoda; class Malacostraca; order Decapoda; family Coenobitidae; genus Coenobita; species Coenobita brevimanus. Next base: position 14,402,531 of record NC_136994.1, read on the forward strand.
AGAAAGGAAGGAAGAAACGAGGAATGAAGGAAGGAAGAATGAAGAAAGAATGAAAGGAGGAATGAAGGGACGCAAGGAGAGAGGTAGAGAAGGAAAGAAGGAAGGGAGGGATGGTGAGTGGAGGGGGGGGGGAGAGGGGTCGGTAGGAGTAACAAAGAAGGAAGGAAAGGAGGAAACGAGAAACGGGAATTATGAAATCTAAGAAACAAGACGCGAGGAAGGAAAAAAAACAAGCAAGCAAGGACATGTAGGAAGGATGCAAGGGACGGAACCTACAGGGGCTTGCTTGCTTGTGGTTCATAGGTCTGCTCGATCGGATAGACCTGGATAACTCGGCTACAACGACAATAACATTATCATTATCCGAAAAATAGTCTCCATAATTTTGACACAATATACTTTCCAGCATAAAATATATTGTGTTTTGGTGGCGGGGTGATGGATGATGTTGTGGTGGTGGTGGGGAGAGAGAGAGAGAGAGAGAGAGAGAGAGAGAGAGAGGTGGGGAGGTAAGATGGAGAGAATTATGTTGGTGGGTATATGGTTTTGAGAGAGAGAGAGAGAGAGAGAGAGAGAGAGAGAGAGAGGCGTAAGGTGAGTGTAATGAGGTGTGGTAGTGGGAGTGTGAGATGATTTATGGTTATGGTGATGGTGGTGGTGGTGGTGATAATGAGAAGAGCGTTGTGTGGTGGTGGTGAAAGGGGGAGGATGGTGGGGGGGGGAGATATTGTGTGTGTGTGTGTGTGTGTGTGTGTGTGTGTGTGTGTAAGGAGAAGATAACAGATATGCTGTGGATGTATGACGTGGGATAGTCTAGATAAATGGAAGGAACGGAAGAGAGAGAGAGAGAGAGAGAGAGAGAGAGAGAGAGAGAGAGAAAGGGGTATAGTAGTAGTAGTGGTAGTAGAAGTAATAACAGTAGTAGTAGTAGTAGTAGTAGTAGTGGTGGTGGCAACAACAGCAACAATAAAAGTAATAATAATAATAATAATAATAATAATAAACTAAACACGCCTTACTCTCATATACCGGGCACCCAACGACGCAGATAGTGTGTTTGACCTGGATTGCAACACGATATAGCAATAAATATGACCCGTTGCTTATTGCAGAGAGAGAGAGAGAGAGAGAGAGGGAGGGAGAGAGAGAGACGAAATAAGGAAGCTGTAATCGAAAGAGGAAGTGATATGTGAAAGACAAGGAGGAAGGAAGAGTAGGAGATGAAGGAAAGGGAGATGGAAGGAAGAAGGAAGGAAGCAAAGAATGAAAGAGTGACTAATGTATGCAAGGAAGGAAGGATGGGAAGGAGGGAAGAGGGACGCATATGTGTAAAGAAGGATGGAATGGAGAGAGGCAGGAAGGAGAGGAAGATGTAAGGAAGGTTGGAAAGAAGGAAGGAAGACGGTAAGGAAAGACGGAAGGGAGGAAGGATGGAAAGAAAGAAAGGAGGATGGAAAGAAGGGAGTAAGGAAGGAAGGAAGAGAAAAAATAATGAAGGAAAGAAAGGAAAGAATGAAGGGATGAATTAATGAGTGAAGGAAGGAAGGAAGGAAAGATGGAAGAAGGAAGGAAAGATGGAAGAAGGAAGGAAGGAAGAGGGGGGACTGAAATTGACAGCCATAACCAATATTGATTAAAAATTCTCCCTCTTATATCACCACTCTCTCCCTCCCTCTCTCCCCCTCTTTCCCTCCCTCCCTCCCTCTCACTCCTCCGACCTTCCTTCTCCTTCCCCCCTATCCATCCCTCCTGACCTTCCTCCTTTCTTCCTTCCCCTCACCCCCTCCCAACTCACTCTCTCTCTCTCTCTCTCTCTCTCACACACACACACACACACACACACACACACACACACACACACACACACACACACACACACACACACACACACACACACATACACACACACACACACACACTTAGGAAAATTAATATCCTCTGATCTTCCTCTGCCCACGTAAAAAAAAAAAAAAAAAAAAAAAAAAAAAAAAAAAAAAATCTTCAACCATTTTTTGTCTTACATGTAAAAAAAATATATATATTTTCTTGAACATAGAAAAAAATATAAGAAAAACATAATGGTAATGGAAATGTGTGATAGATTTTTTTTTTCCTTGTTCTGTATTGCGCTTTCCTTGTTTTTCCTTCAGTGACCTTTTTCCTCTTCTGCCCTGCCTTGCCCTGTCCTTCCTTCCCTTCCCTTCCCTTCCCTTCAATGCCCTTCCCTGCCCTGCCCTGTCCTTCCCTTTCCTTCCTTCCTTTACCTGCCCTTCCCTTCCCTTCCCATCCCATCCCTTCCCTTCCCTTCCTCTCCCCTCCCCTCCCTTCCCCTCCCCTTCCTTTCCCTTCCCTTCCCTTCCCTTCCCTTCCCTTCCCTTCCCTCCCTTTCCTTTCCTTTCTTGTCCTGCCCTTCCCTTCCTTTCCTTTATTGTCCTGCCCTACCCTTCCCTGCCCTTCCCTAGAGTCACCCTCCTTCATTAGCATCAGCATATTGTGTAATTTGATTAATATATGGATCCCATATCGCTCTCCTCTCTTCCATCCTTCCTCTTTCATCCCTCTTCTCTTTCACCTCCCCTCCCTTTCCTTCCTCTTTCATCCCTCTTTTCTTTTACCTCCTCCCCCCTTCCTTCCCCTCCTTCTCTTTCTCTCCTTCCCCTCCTTCTCTTCCCCTCCATTCCCTTCCCTCTCATCTCTTCCCCTCCTTCCTTTTCTCTCCCCTCCCTTCCCTCCTTATCCCACTTTCACCTCTCTGCCCTCCCCTCCATTCCCCTTTCCTTCCCCTCCTTCTCATCCCCTTCCACCCTCCGTTCCTCTCTCCCCACGTCTCTCTTCCTCCCTCTCTCCCCACGTCTCTCTTCCTCCTCCCCCCCTCCTTTCTCTTTCCTCCCTTTCCTTCTCATTCTCTTCTCCTCCTCCTCCTCTTCCTCCTTTCCTCCTTCTTCTTCTTCTTCTCCTCCTCCTCCTCCTCCTCCTCCTCCTCCTCCTCCTCCTCCTCTTTCTTCTTATTATTCTTTTTCTTCTTCTTCTTCTTATTCTTATTCTTATTATTATTATTATTATTATTATTATTATTATTATTTCTCCTCCTCCTCCTCCTCCTCATTCTTTTTCTTCTTCTTCTTCTTTATTCAGTTCTTGCATGTTTGAAATTATTATATGGATTAAATTGAGGTAAATAAAATTGCTGTAATACTTACACACACATGCACACTCACATACATACATACAAACATACATACAATATATAGTTATATCAAATCCCAATATGCAGTTGACACTATTTTAAACTTCACTTCATCCAGTTTTGATTACTCATTATATAAATTAAATTGCCAAAACATTACCAAATATATCTGTGTAGTTTATCGTTCCCCCAATGCTTCTTCGGAACCCAGTGTATTTGATTCCATATCCACTCAGTTAAGTAACCTTGACCTTGCCCTTGGCAATGAAATTACCATTTTGGGTGATTTTAACATACACAATGTTGAATGGTTATTGCATTCTGCCCGGACTGACGACGCTGGTCTGGAATGCGAGCTGTTTGCGGAATCGTTTAATCTCACCCAGTTGGTAAAGCAACCAACCAGAATACCTGATAATCCTGACCATAATGCCCATCTCTTGGATTTATTCTTGACAAATAATCCAGATCAATACAGGATAGAGGTACTGTCACCACTTGGATCCTCTGACCACAATCTCATCAAAGCCTCATTAGTTAACCCTCCTACATCTCCCCATTCCGAACCTGTCAGGGTGACCCGATGGCACTTTGACAGGGCAGACTGGGATGGATTTAGAAATTATCTTGCTGATGTTCCATGGCAGTCTTTCTTCTCTAGTGATCCCAATTCTACCCAGTCCCACATTTGTGACTTAATACTAGCTGGTATGGATTTATTCATACCAAGTCAACAATTCACTAAAAGATCAAACTCTCCAAAATGGTTTGATGGCAATTGTGCCAGAGCAACAGCCCAAAAGTCATTAGCATATAACTCTTACTTAAAATCAAAAACACCTGAATCACTCTCCCAATTTAAAATTGCTAGAAATCATGCAAAAGCTGTATTAAATCTATCTAAATCAAACTTTCTTCAAAAGCAAGCATCAAAACTACTTAACAACCCTAATGACAACAGAATATTCTGGTCAACTCTTAATTCTTTCAATAATAACTTTAACAAGTCATCTTCCATTCCCCCACTAAAATCTTCAGATGGCAATATTACAAATGACCCACGTGGGAAAGCAGATATCTTTGCTAGTACCTTTGCAAGAAACTCTACCATAGATGATACCAGCCAGAATGTCTCAGTACTGGAACTTGATTCTCCCGAAATTGCCCCACTTAAAATACAGACAAGATTTGTAAAATCCATCCTAGACAATTTACCTACCAACAAAGCTCCAGGTCCAGATGGAATTCCGCCAATTGTTTTGAAAAAGTGTTCCCCTGAACTTGCCTCTGTCCTAGCTAAATTATTCAGACTATGCATACGTACTTCTTTATTCCCAAATTCATGGAAAGAAGCCAATATCCACCCAGTTCCGAAGAAAGGAAGTTCGTCTGACCCCTCCAATTACAGACCAATAGCTATCACATCTTCTCTTGGTAAGGTATTTGAAACTTTAATTAATAAGCATATTGTTAAACATCTTGAATCCAACAACTTAATTAATGATAGACAATACGGTTTTCGCCACGAAAGATCCACCATTGACATACTCAATCTCTTAACTCATACCATCCATCAATCAATTGATCTTTTTGGAGAAACTCATGCAGTAGCTCTTGATATCTCTAAAGCTTTCGACAGAGTATGGCACCGTTCCCTGCTGTCCAAACTCCCTTGCTATGGACTAACGTCTTTTGTTCCTTTGATTTCTTCTTATCTTAGTGACAGGAAAATAAGAGTAAAAGTAGATGATGTATATTCGAATTTCCACTCAATTAACGCCGGCGTGCCACAGGGATCAGTTCTGGCGCCAACCCTATTTCTGGTTCATATTAATGATCTCTTATCTGTCACTCACAATCCCATTCACTCATATGCAGATGACTCAACACTACATAGTTCATTCACACTCAGACATCCATTTACAAAGTCTAATATCTCTACCTCTCAACTCAATACAGCCATCTCCATAAATCAAGATCTATCTACAATCAGTGAATGGGGACAAAACAACCTTGTCTCTTTTAATGCTAGTAAAACTAAATATATACAGTTTACTAATAGACAGATATTGCCAGATTCGTACATTACCTTCAGTGCTACTAATATTCCCATCTCCAAAAGTATTGAAATTCTTGGTGTCTCACTTAACAGTGCCCTCAGCTGGACCTCTCATGTCAGATCACTTGCTAAAACCGCCTCAAGGAAACTTGGATTATTGTACAGAGTCCGTAACTTCTTCGCCGATGAGCAGTTAGCTATAATTTATAAGAGTCATGTGCGCTCTCAGCTTGAATATTGCTCACCCTTGTGGAATGGTTGTGGAGAGGTTGCATTAAGACAACTAGACAAAATTCAGAATAAAGCTGTTAGAATCATTAACAACCCTGCCATTACATATAAACTACCTCCCCTGCAAGTAAGAAGGAATGTTGCCTCCCTTGCATTATTTTACAGATATTTTTTTTGGCAAATGCTCAGACGAAGTTGCGTCCATGGTGCCACCTCTCCATGCCTTCCCTCGTGCTACACGGGCATCTGGTAACGCTCATGACTGGAATGTCACTCAACCACATTGCAGAACTTCTGCCTATCAGAATTCTTTCATTCCCCGAACTGCATCTCTCTGGAACTCGCTTCCCCAGAGTTGTTTTCCTCCAAATTTCAACCTACAACTGTTCAAGTCTAATTCTTACAGATATTTTATGAACAGAGGACACCAGTAATCTGGTGTATGGATTTTTTTTTTTTTCTCCATTTGTTTTTCCTTCCTCCGTTCTGTTATTTAAAAAAAAAAAAAAAAAAAAAACATACATAAATACTGTATCCATACCTACCTACATACCTACCTACATACATACATACATGCAAACATACATACATACGTAGCCAGATAAATATTTTGATAGATTGTTAGAGAAATAGGTACAAATTATATATAAATTAACTGATCCACATAGATAGACTTTAATTGACAGGGTGATATACTCATAGATAGATAGATAGATAGACAGATAGATACTCGTAGATATATTCAAAGCGATAGACAGATTTTAAGAGAAACTGAGGTACACACACACACACACACACACACACACACACACACACACACACACACACACACACACACACACACACACACACACACACACACACACACAGGCCCCACACGTACACTCACACGCACGCACGGACGCACCAGCTAAGAGCATAAGGCAATTTCTCTCCGCGCTTGGAAACACACGAGGAAGCTGACCCTGCGTGTGTGTGTGTGTGTGTGTGTGTGTGTGTGTGTGTGTGTGTGTGTGCGTGTGTGTGTGTGTGCGTGCGTGTGTGTGTGTATTAGGAACCTTCATGTGTGTGAGTGCATGGAAGTTATGTATTTTTGTGTGTGGGTACGTTTGGTGTGTGTGTGTGTGTGTGTGTGTGTGTGTGTGTGTGTGTGTGTGTGTGCGTGCGTGTGTGTGTGTATTAGGAACCTTCATGTGTGTGAGCGCATGGAAGTTATGTATTTTTGTGTGTGGGTACGTTTGGTGTGTGTGTGTGTGTGACTTGGGATTATCATGGTGAAAGAAAAGGAGGAGGGAATGGGGTAGGAGGAAACGAGAGAGAGAGAGAGAGAGAGAGAGAGAGAGAGAGAGAGAGAGAGAGAGAGAGAGTAAATGAGCCAGGCATTTAGACACCGCAAAAATAGAAATGTTGATAGATTGATAAACAGACATTGACAAATAGACAGATAGCTGCTTAGATAGAAGGGAAGACAGAAAGACAGACAGACAGATAGATAAATAGACAGACAGACAGACAAACAGACGGAGAAACAGAAACCTACAGACAGGGAGGTAAATTTAAGAAGTAGAAAGACAAGAACATAGATGGAAAGGGAGCAAGGAAGTTGACACCCAAAGAATGAAAACAGCAGAAAGAAGACGGGAAAATTAAATAATGAAATGAAAAAAAGCACTGAAAAGAAAGATATTAGAGCAAGATGAGAGCCAGCAGAAGGATGAAAGAGCAAGAGAGAGAGAGAGAGAGAGAGAGAGAGAGCAGTGAAGTAAGAAAAGCAGGTTGAATGCAAAGTAAAGATGGAGAATTTAGGTCACCGTAGAGCCCTAGATTAAGGGGAAAACTCTACGGATATTGCGACCCAGATTTCACTTTTTTTTTTTTTTTTTTTTTTTTCAGTACATTTAATATACCTTTAATATGTTTTTTATTATTATTATTTTATTTATTCATGTAGCGTCAATAATTTCAGGCTCAGGATGAGATTTATTTTTTCTACCCTTACTCTCACCCCACTTTTTTTTTTCTCTCAAAAATGTGAGGTTAATAAATTTTGCCTCTTCCTTCTCTCCCCCATCCTCACTTCAGGGGATAGGGAGGGAGCTGAGGGACGCTTGAATAACCAGGCAGCTCCACCGACAGTGTTATATTGGTGCCACTTGGTGAAGGCGCCCCCCATCAGTTATTTGCTGTGTGTGTGTGTGTGTGTACTGGGAACCTTCATGTGTGTGAGAGCATGGAAGTTATGTATTTGTGTGTGTGGGTACGTTTGGTGTGTGTGTGTGTGTGTGTGTGTGTGTGTGTGTGTGTGTGTGTGTGTGTGAGAGAGAGAGAGAGAAAGTAAAAGACATTCAGACAACGGATAGATGGAAGTATAGATAGATAAATAAACAGACAGACAGACAGCTGCTTAGACAGACAGACAAACAGACCCAGAAACAAACCTGTAGACAAAGAGAGCAAAAGTTAAGAAAAAGAAAGACAAGAAAATGGAAGAAAAGGGAACAAGTAAGATTAAACCAAAACAATAAAAACAACGCAAAGAAAATGGGAAAATAAAACAGTGAGGAAGGAACGCTAGAAAGAAAGAGATTAAAGCAAGGTGAGAGCCACCAGCAGAAGGATAAAAGAACAGGAGAGAGAGAGAGAGAGAGAGAGAGAGAGAGAGAGAGAGAGAGAGGGGGGGGAGAATAAAAACAGCATAAAGAAAATGGGAAAATGAAATAGTGAAGAGAATGTAATCGCAAAAAAAAAAAAAAGCATTAAGAGAGCCAGGGGAAGGAGAAAAAGAGCAAGAGAGAGAGAGAGAGAGAGAGAGAGAGCGCAGTGAAGTAAAGGAGACTGAATGCAATGTAAAGATGGAGAATTTAGGTCAGCCTAGAGCCCTAGATTAAGGAGGGAAACTCTACGGATTTTGCAACCCAGATTTCACTATCAATTCTTTCTTTATATTCTTTTTTCTTTTTTTAATTCTCTTCGGCACACCTATTAAATACATCTTTACTCTCTTTTTATCGTGCATTATTATTTTATTTATTCATGTAGTTTTAATAATTTCAGGCTGAGGGTGATAGTTATTTTCTCTGTCTTTTTTCCCCACCCACTTTTTCTTTACCGTCTTGATAATGAGGTTAAAAATTCTCCCTCTTCCTTCTGTCCCCCATGCTCACTTCAGGCGATAGGGAGGGAGCTGAGGGACGTTTGTATTGCCAGGCAGCTCCACCGACCGTGTTATACTGGTGCCACTTGGTGAAGGTGCCCCTCTCATTTATTTTCTCTGAATTATGTGAACTTTGAGAGAAGGGTAAAGGAATTGGCACAAAAATTGAGATTGGAGAGAAGAGAGAGAGAGAGAGAGAGAGAGAGAGAGAGAGAGAGAGAGAGAGAGAGAGTCTGCGGTGACGCCGGTGTGGACGAAGGTTTGGACTTGGTTTAATAGATAGATAGATAGACACGAATATATAGATTGAAGGAAACAGATGGATAGCTAGATGAATAGATAGATCGATGTATGGATCGATATAGAGATAGATAGGTCGACGAGCCGAGAGAGAGAGAGAGAGAGATTCATATATAAACAGTCACAAGAAGATAAATACATATACAAATAAACTTACACACACACACACACACACACACACACACACACTGTCTGTCTGTCTGTCTGCCTCTCTCTCTCTCTCTCTCTCTCTCTCTCTCTCTCTCTCAACATATCAATTAAATCCCTTACACTTGACAAACAAACACCAATTTTTCACAGTGATTCGTCCAAACACCAAAGATACTGAACGATGCTTTGTGGGAGAGCCAAATGAAGCGGAAAATGTAATGATGAGAGAGAGAGAGAGAGAGAGAGAGAGAGGGTGGGGGGAGAGATAGTGTGTATGTGTGTGGAGAGAGAGAGAGAGAGAGACAGAGACAGACAGACAGTGGAGGGATGGGGAGTGTGTGTCTGTACAGTATGTCAGTGTTGTTGTCGAGAGAGAGAGAGAGAGAGAGAGAGAGAGAGAGAGAGAGAGAGAGAGAGGGTGAGAGACAGACAGACAGACAGACAGACAGACAGACAGACAGTGGAGGGATGGGGAGTGTGTATCTGTATGTCAGTGTTGTTGTCAAGAGAGAGAGAGAGAGAGAGAGAGAGAGAGAGAGAGCAGAAGATTTATGGAGACAGGGAATGAGAAGAATTGGATGAGACGGAGATAAGAAATCGAGGGACGAGAGAGAGAGAGAGAGAGAGAGAGAGAGAGAGAGAGAGAGAGGATAAGATAAGGGACTAAAAAAAGAGGAGGAAGATAAGGAGATTGGTGAGAGACAGAAGGCAAAAATATTCAACAGAGAGAGAACGAAAGGAAGTGAAGAAAAGAGAGCAAGGAAGAAAAGAATATACGAGAAAAAGAAGAGAAAGGATGGGAAAGAAAAGAGCAAATAAAAGAAAGAGGAGAAAAGAGTGCCGGGGAAAAAAGAGAGAGAGAGAGAAAAAGAAAGGCTGAGTAAGAAAATAGAACAAATTAATTGAAAAAAGAGAGACAGGAATAAAGGAAAATGACTTGAAAATGGTTTATATTTTCCTCTCTCTCTCTCTCTCTCTCTCTCTCTCTCTCTCATCCCTGCCCTTCCTTCACCATTTTGCCTCTCCTCCTCCTCCTCTTTTTCCTCCACCCTTACAACTCTCTTCTTCCTGATTTGCATAACATGACCGGAAATTACGGTGCAAGGTAAGAGAGAGAGAGAGAGAGAATAACAAAAGCACTATATAACAAATAAAACAGAGAGAGAGAGAGAGAGATTGAAAAAAGCATCACACACACACACACACACACACACACACACACACACACACACACACACACACACACACACACACACACACAGAGTTGTTTTTACGATGCTCTCTCGTTTTTACGGTCGAGTCTTGTGGAGTGGAAGAAGGCGGGTTCGATCTTATGTTTGTGCGCTGCTTTTCGCTGATTTGCACTTACACCCGTGCGCGCGAAGGGAGAGCGGTGTGCTGTGTTTGGCTCTGAATGTGTGTGTGTGTGTGTGTGTGTGTGTGTGTGTGTGTGTGTGTGTGTATGTGTGTGTGTATCTGTCTGTGTATTTAAAAGTACAAATATTCGTTCAGTCAAGGTAAGCGATGAAGAAGACTCCCTAACATCTTTTCCTTAGCTATTTATTTTCGGATATGGCTGGTGAATATGTTATTGTCCTTTATATACAGTATGCAGAGTTTGGTGATGTTTGAAGGATTGGTGTAACACCAAATAGGGTAATGGAATGTATTAAGCAAAATAAATCGCCAAGGAAAAGGTGTTAGGGAGCTTCGTGATGTGACGCGAATACGAGAATATTATAAAGATTTTTGGTCTCAGCATATTTCGTCACTTTGCGTAGTTTCTCTCTCTCTCTCTCTCTTTCTTTCTCTCTCTCTCTCTCTCTCTCTCTCTCTCTCTCTCTCTCTCTCTCTCTCTCTCCGCTTTACTGTACGTGATTTTTTCCTGCTTTCTTTATAATTTCCTGTCTTACTCTAAGCTTGGTTCGTGAGGTCATATATATATTTTTTCAATATAATTGGTGTTTTACTCAAAGTTTATATGATTTTTTCTCTCAGTCTATCCATCCATCATCCAATCTATCGTCCCATCAGGAGCATAGGGGCCCTGGGCTAGGGACCATAATCTTTCTATCTATCTATTGTCAGACGCCTCAATCCCGTTTGGGGTGGCCACAAACAAATCGCCTCCAAGTCGCCCTGTCCCGCGCCATTTGTGACCATAATCTAGGGCAGATTTTGTCCTTTAAAAAGAAAAAAGGAGAGATGGCGATTTTAGACCAAGTTAGAGTAAAAAGAGGATAGGTAAATTAGAGAGAGAATGGAAGAGAGACTAATAGTAAGAAGAATATAGTTAAACTGTAGAGACAAGAGTTCAATTACGGTTCAAATATTCAGCTTGGGTCGCCTGGTTGTTTAGTGGGTTCAGATGGTCCAGTTTTATGTGGTCTAAGAGGGTTTATGTTCTAGGTATGGTTGGGGTTAATTGCTGATATAATGCTACTCAGGGGTGATCGAGGGTGGTGACTGTCTCCCCTATGTTCCTGGTCGGGTAGTGAATAGATGGATGGGTAAAAAGATAACTGAGACTATTTTTCGGATAGAGATAAATAGACAGATTGAATGAATAATTGACACAAATAGATGACATATATTAATATAGATAGATAGGCATTGATATATAGGTAGACATACAGATGGATTGAATGATTGATTGACAGACAAATAGACAAATATAGAATGATATGGATAGATAGATAGACGGAGAGTTATATTGACATAGACAGACAGATAGATTGAAAAATAGATAGATTGACAGATAGTTTGATAGACATAGACAGCCAGACAGATAGACAGCCAGACAGAGAGACATTGACAGAGATAGGCAGAAAAATAGAAGATAAATGGACACAAATTGACAGACGGACAGGTAGATAGAAATGAATACAGTACAGTTACATATAGTCTTATAATTAACAAATCCAATCAACTAATCTGCCATTGTTTTTACTTTGCAGGTAAATAATTCTACCGTACCAGGTCTACCCCTGTGAGTACCAAATTTTTATTGTTTATTTCCTCCGCCAAGGAGGTTATGTTTTCACTCCTGTCAGTTTGTTTGTTGGTTGGTTGGTTTGTGAGCAAGATTACACAAAAACTACTCGACGGATTTCCACGAAACTTGGTAGAAGAATGGACCTTGGCCCAGAATAGACTCCATTAAATTTTGGTGCCGATCCGTATAAAGGTGCGGATCCAGGATTTTTTTTTTTTTCATTTTCTGTAACATTGCGAGATAGGGCGTTTTTCGACATTTTCGTTGATTTTTCAGTATATATTGCATTGATCTTGTTGAAAAAAAAATATCAGGCGTATTTAGGATGTTGATATCTACGAATGTGTACAGTTTGGCGCGGATCCATATAAAATTCCGGATCTAGCAGATTTAATTATGCTTTTATTGGGGGGTAGTCTTTTGCCATATTGGATTAGACGATTGAATTAAAAGGAACGGCATGGGCCTTGGCGGACGTGTGCCCTGTACTGGGTGCCATTCTAGTTATTATTATTATTGTTATTATTATTATGTTTATTATTATTATTGTTTTGTTGTTATTATCGTTACTACTGTTGTTGTTGTTATTAGTATTATTATTATTGTTGTTGTTGCTGTTGTTATCGTTACTACTGGTATTATTATTATTATTATTATTATTATTGTTGTTGTTGTTGTTCTTATTTTTTTGTATTTCGTCCCTTCACTTGCCTTTATTTCTCTTGTCCTCCTTTTCATATGTATATTTTATTGGTTTTTATTTTATTTTCTTGTTTATATTCCTTCCCCTTTTCCTGTATTTTCACCATCCTTTACTGTTTTTGTTTTTCATTATTTCCTTACTGTTTCCTTTATTTCTATCTTTACTCTTTTCTTTATTTCTCTCTTTTCTTTTTTCTTTATCTCTTCTTTTTCTTTCTTTCTCTTTTTTTTTTTACTGTTTTCTTCTATCTTTACAGTTTTCTTTATTTCTGTCTTTACTGTTTTCTTTATTTCTATCTTTACAGTTTTCTTTATTTCTGTCTTTACTGTTTTCTTTATTTCTATCTTTACTGTTTTCTTTATTTCTGTCTTTACTGTTTTCTTTATTTCTATCTTTACTGTTTTCTTTATTTCTATCTTTACTGTTTTCTTTATTTCTGTCTTTACTGTTTTCTTTATTTCTCTTATCTGTTCTGTTTTCCTTTTCTTTATTTTATTATTGTTTTTTATTTTCATTATTGTTTTGTTGATTTCTTTACTACGTACGCAAATTTTCTTCCCTTCGGTTAAGTTGTGTGTGTGTGTGTGTGTGTGTGTGTGTGTGTGTGTGTGTGTGTGTGTGTGTGTGTGTGTGTTTCCATTATTTCGCTTGTCGTCGTTATTTATACACGCTCTCAGCAAAAGCAATATTCTCTCTCTCTCTCTCTCTCTCTCTCTCTCTCTCTCTCTCTGTTAATCTATATCTATCATTCTATTTATCTGCTAATTTATCGGTCTGTCCGTCAATCTGTCTATCTGTCTGTCATTCTGTTTGCTAATCTGTCCGTCTGTGTATCTATGCATCTATCTCTTTCTATCCATCTATCTTTATCTGTCTGTCTATATAGATCATTCTGTCTGCTAATCTGTCACTCTGTCTATCTATTTACCTACCTACCTACCTATCTATCTATCCATCTAGCTGTCTATCTATCTATATATCTATCTCCCCTGAGTAAGCGATAGCATTGTATCTCACGCAGTCTTTTCTCTCTTGTCTTTTTCTTTGTCTTTAAGGAGAGAAAGAAAACGGAGGCTTCTTGAGGAAAACGAGAAGATATTAAGTAAAACGAGTAAGAAAAAGAGAAGAAAGAGAGGAGAGGAAAGAAGAGAGAAGAGAAGGGTGGAAGAGAAGAAGGAAGAGAGGTGAGGAAAGAGAGAGGGGGAGGAAGGAAGAAAAGGAGGGGGAGAAGAAGGAAGAGAGGGGAGGAAGAAAGAGGGGGAGGAAGGAAGAAAGGGGAGGAAGGTAGAGAGGAGAGGAAGGAAGAGAGGCAAGGAAGGAAGAGAGGCAAGGAAGGAAGAAAGGGGAGGAAGGTAGAGAGGAGAGGAAGGAAGAGAGGCAAGGAAGGAAGAAAGGGGAAGAAGGAAGAGAATGGAGGAAGAAAGGGAGGGGAGGAAGGAAGAAAGGGGAAGAAGGAAGAGGAGAGGAAGGAAGAGAGTGGAGGAAGAAAGAGAGGGGAGGAATGAAGAGAGGGGAGGAAGGAAGAGAGGGGAGGAAGAACGAGAGGGGAGGAAGATAAGATGGAAGAGAGGGGAGGAAGAAGGAAGAGAAGAAGAGAGAGAGGAGCAGAAGAAGAAGAAGGAAGTAGGCAGAGAAGAAGGAAGAGAGGAGGGGAGGGAAGTGGGAGACAAAGTAGAGAAAGATAAATGGGAGAGAAGGAAGGAAGAGAGAGGGGAGAGAAGGAAAGGAAGATAAGAGGAAAAAGACAAAAAGAAGGAAGTGAGGGAAGGAGGGAAGTGGAAGAGCGAGGAGAGAAAAGTGAAAGGAATGAAGGAAAATAGGAAGAGAAGGAAGGGAGGAGAAAGGAGAGAAGGAAAGGAAGAGAAGAGGAGGAAGGAAGTGGAAGAGAAAGAAAAGTAAAAGGAGGGAAGGAAAGAAGGGAAAAAGAAGAGAGAAGGATGGAAAGAGAAAGGAGAGAAGGAAGGAAAGAGGAAGGAGAAAAGGGAAGGAAACAGTAGGAGGAAATGAGGAACCAGGTGAGAGATGGAAAGAGAAAATGGAAGATGAGAGAAAAGGAAGATGGGCGGGAGAAGAGGGAAAGGAAGGAGGAGGAAGGAAGGGAAGGAAAAGAAAAGAACATGGAAGAAGAGATGTGAGAGAGAAGAGGCAAAGGAAGGAGGAGAAAAGAGAGGAAGATTAAGCAAGATTTAGAAGGTGGAAAGAGAATTGGATATAAAAGAAAACGAGGAGTTGGCTGGCGGAGGAAGGGGGGACTTAATAAAATGGAGTAGAGCGAGTGTAATGCGCCACAATCACTTCAGTAAATGTAACTCTACCACTGTTGTGTATAAAGGTAATTGATGTGAGTGTAAAGTGGTGGAATACATCAGATAAATAATTTCAGTTAGATATATGGAGGAAGTGAGATATATGTCAGAATATTTGCATGGTTAATGATGGAAAAACGGAAGAGGGGTTGATAAAATAGGTTACATAGAAAGAATGGATGTAAGGAGAGTGAAAATGGTTCGCGTGAGTAATATTGAAGATGGGAGGAGGCGCAGGGAGGCAAGAAAATGAATGGATGAAATAAATGAATGTGGAAATAAACGAGGTATGGAAATAGAGGGAAGTGGAAAAATAAGTGATGAATAGAAGTGTCTCAAAGTATGGAAGCTGAAAGAGTATTAAAAAAAAAAAAAAAGGCAAACAGAGATGGTTAGATGAAGTATTATAAAGGTGTATGTGATTTTAGGGATGCCCCCCTTTTAACTTTACAGAAAACGGGGTGCTCTCAAACTATTTATTTACATATTTATTTTTGTATTAATTTTCTTTGGGTTTTGTTTATGGAGTAGAGCCAAAATTTCGAAAGTCTGATGAGCGAATGAATATTTTGCGTTTTTGGGTAATATGGCGGTAGGTATTTTATTATTATTATTTTTTTTTTTAACTTCACTCCATGTTGGCTGTTACTGGATAGGGGATTACAAAATGATGATGATGATGATGATGATGATGGGGAGGAGGAAGTGGAGGAAGAGGAAGAAGAAGAAGAAGAAGAAGAGGAGGAGGAGGAGGAGAAAGAAGAAGAAGAGGAGGAGGAAGAGAAGGGCGAGGAAGAAAAAGTAAAGTGATAATATAAAGATCATAAAAGCGACAAAGAACATGGAAGACATAGGAGAGGAAGGTGCACAGAACTGAGAGAGAGAGAGAGAGAGAGAGAGAGAGAGAGAGAGAGAGAAGGTAATGCACAAAATTGTAGAGCAGAAAAAAAGGGGAAAAAAAAGACAGAAAATAGCATATCTAAACAAAACGAGAAACGGAATTCACAGAAAAGTGAAAAAAAAAAAAAAGTCAGAAAAGAGACACAGCAAACAGCACATAAAGAGAAGACGAAGAGACGATAATTTAGCATTAAAAGAAGGTGCCAATTAACCTAAAAACGCGCTATTTTCCAAGGCACTATAGAAAACGGATAGCTGACCCATGAAAGAAAACCTGTAATTAGGGGTAAACTTAGCCATCCAATTTGTGATGATTAGAGTGGATTGTGCATGATATGTAATTATCTTTTGTCGTCTTGAATACGTGGCTAATGATCAAGTGACGTAGTGGGTATATTTAAGCACGAGGAGCAGTGAGAAAGCATTACTCTCTCTCTCTCTCTTTCGCTCTCTCTCTCTCTCTCTCTCACTCTCTCATCTCGCTTCATTTGCCCTGCCATCATTAGTTTGTCTTCCTATTTTCCTCTCCCCTTGCCACCCCCGTCTCTCTCTCTCTCTCTCTTTCTCTCTTACATTTCGTTTCATTTGCCCTGCCATCATTAGTTTCTCTCTCTCTCTCTCTCTCTCTCTCTCTCTCTCTCTCAGAACCAACAACACAAAAAGAGTCAGAGTTTGAACAAGAAATGGAGAGTTCGGGTTCAGGACAGACTCGAATTTCAGACCAAAAAACATGCCGGTAACTCAAAAAAAAAAAAAAAAAAAAAAAAAAATCATTTATACATATTTGACTTGCTAATGGACGTCGCAGAGCCTACCCGTTCTTGTACCATTCGTTCTTTGTGTTTTTACGGCGCGTTCCGTCTTGGATTTTAGCCGGATTCTCCCTTAGCAAAACGTAAACAAAGCCTCTCCCGCGCCGTCCGCTGATTGGCTGAGCGTCTCCGGACGAACTGGTCTCTGATTGGTCGAGGGGGGAGTGTTGCCGTCTCACTGGGGTTGTAGATTTGAGAGAGAGAGAGAGAGAGAGAGAGAGAGAGAGAGAGAGAGAGAAACTGATACCTTTTAAAGTTTGCTCATGTATCATACGAGAGAGAGAGAGAGAGAAATTGATAACTTTTTAAGTCTGCACATGTATCATACGAGAGAGAGAGAGGGGGGGGTGGAAGAGAGACTAATGATGGCAGAACAAATGAAGCGAGAGAGAGAGAGAGAGAGAGAGAGAGAGAGAGAGAGAGAGAGAGGGGATTAGGAGGGTAGGAAGGAAAGGGAAAGAGAGAAACTAATGATGACAGTGCAAATGAAGCGAGAAATAAGAGAGAGAGAGAGAGAGAGTAAAAGGGAGGCATGGAAGAGAGGTAAAGAGAAGGTCACAGAAACTAATGATGACAGTGCAAGTGAAGCGAGATATAAAAGGCAGAGAGAGAAAGAGAGAGGAGGAAGAGAGAGGCATACTAACGACAGGAGAGCAAATGAAGCGAGGAAGATAAGAGGGAAAGAACAGTATAAGAGCAACATAAAGATAAAACTCAGTGGAACAGAAAGGTATGGAGGCTGCACACTTGCCGGTGAGACGAAGCAAAAGAGGAAAAGTTACAAGCGGAGGAAAAGTTAGATTACAGAGGAGGAAAAAGAGAGTGAGATTAAAGATAATGAATAGGAAGATTTCAGGGAAGGAAGAAGAGAGAGAGAGATGAAGAATAAAGATAATGAATAGGAAGTGAAGGATGACGAGGCGAGAAACGTTGATAAATAGATTGCCAAGGGTATGCAAGCTGGTCTACACACACACACACACACACACACACACACACACACACACACACACACACACACACACACACACACACACACACACACACACACACACACACACACACACAGCCAGAAAGTGCTTTGATGATTGGTGAACATGTAGGGACAGAGGGACTCAAAATTTTCGTGTTACTATAGTTAATCTTCCCCCTAATTCCCACTAAAAATATATGCACCGAAAATGAATAGTTTCTGATTAATTATGCGAAGTTTGAAGGGAATTGGTGAAGAAATAAAGGAAGGACGTCAGTTTGAAAAAGTGCTTCATAGGAAGAAAACAGAGGAAAACCTAAATATGATGAACAGAAAATGGGGGAGAGAATATGAGATGAGTAAGATTAAGCTGTACGGGAGAGCTGAGTTATGGACGAGTAAATGCAGGGAGAGAGAGAGAGAAAGAGAGAGAGAGCATTTAGCGTTTCGGGGAAGTAAGAAAGAAGACAGAGTATCAGCTAGATCGGTGGTAATCGATTGGTAGGTAGACAGCTGAATAAACAGTTAGATAAACAAACGGACATAAATAGGTAGATAGATAGCTAGGCAGATTATATTAATAGACAAACACAAATAGATAGAGACAGGCAGACACCCAAACAGACGGAAAGGTAGATAGACAGGCGACAGAAAATGTCATCACAGAAATGGAGAGATATGGGCACCTGGTACCCCGTTCTTCCTCAATGGGGTCCTGTAATTCAGCTGATATGGTCCGTACCCATTTGCCTGGCTTCCTTGCGCGTGCGTGCGTGCGTGTGTGTGCATGTGTGTGTGTGTGTGTGTGTGTGTGTGTGTGTGTGTGTGTGTGTGTGTGTGTGTGTGTGTGTGTGTGTGTGTAAGAGAGAGAGAGAGATGAAAGAGGATGTATGTGTCGCATTAAGTATTTGTGCATTCGAGTGGGAATGTATATATATATATGAGAGAGAGAGAGAGAGAGAGAGAGAGAGAGAGAGAGACTACCTCACCTTAAACAGCGTTCCAGCCAAATAAATGCTGGTGTGGGCGGAAGTTTTGCATCCATAACCCATAAAAGGGGCCATACTGGAGGCGGGCGGGTGCGGACGTGAAATATAATGA
The DNA here is from genome assembly GCF_032717465.1 of Coenobita brevimanus. Lineage (NCBI taxonomy): Eukaryota > Metazoa > Arthropoda > Malacostraca > Decapoda > Coenobitidae > Coenobita > Coenobita brevimanus. The sequence continues at coordinate 14,421,402 of NC_136994.1, forward strand.
GATACTGCAGGCGTAGGCAACTTCTTTTTATCCGAATTTTCATTTTGGTTTTGATCCGCTTTCCATTTCATTTTGGTATGAGTCTACTGATATATTTACTTGCTTCTGAATACCTGTTAGTATGGATGAATTATTGTTTGTTTTAGAATGGTAATATTATAATCAGTTTTTACTAATTTTCATCTCCTTTACTTCTATCCAGGAATTATAGCTTTCTTCCACTTTACTAGTACAGTTGAAGATAAAAGTTCGTCTCTTTCTTATTTTCACCTCTTCTGCTTCACACTTTCCTCTGCTGGCTAATATTCCTAAGCTGAGAGAAGCTTGGTATGTTTCTCTGCCCTAATATGTCACCTCTTCTGCCTCACATATTCCTCTGCTGGCTAATATTTCTAAGCTGAGAGAGGCTTGGTATGTTGCTCTGCCCTAATATTTCACCTCTTCTGCATCTCGCTTTCCTCTGCTGGCTAATATTTCTAAGCTGAGAGAGGCTTGGTATGTTTTTCTGCCCTAATATTTCATCTCTTCTGCTTCTCGCTTTCCTCTGCTGGCTAATATTCCTAAGTCGAGAGAGGCCATAGATGATTCTCTTTGTCATGATGCGTCAGGGAGGAAAGGACAGACATGCCATAAGTGTGTAGTGGACGAAATGGAATGACCAAACTTTTTTATCTGACCGTTTTGGAGCCATCTTCCTGAGTATACAGAGTGATCCATAATATTACGATCCTTCTACACTCTGGCGGACGTTTTCTTGTGTGTTGCTAGAACCGCTCAGTGTCTTCTCTGCAGCCTTTATTCGTTTCCTGCTCTCACTGCCACACCCACGTCCCCAGAAGCAAACTGGAGCTGTCCCCGCAACACAGTACATATTCCTCTCCTACTCCCACTGCTACACCGATATCCTCACAAGCAAACTGGAGCCATACCCACAACACATTACGTATTCATTTCCTTCTCCCTCTGCTACACCCACGTCCTCACAAACAAACCGAAGTCGTCCCCCGCAACACATTACATATTTATTTCCTGCTCCCACTTGTACAGTCATGGTACAATAACTAAAAAAGAGAGAAGGTAGACTCTTAAGATTACCATTTTGTTGCTGTTCTGCGCATCTCGCCTTTCACTGGCTGAGCCGTTATGACGTAGACAGGTGCCTTTGTTTACATCTGGGGCTGGTCTGTGGGTGGCATTGGTTGGGACGATCCACTTTTATTTTTCTTTGTAAATAACTAATACATCTTCAGCAGTGGGCGGCTGGGGTGAATTTGAATGTAGTGGGAGGAGTAGGGGAGCCGGTTATAAACTCCACTGATTCCCGAAAACCAGTGAGTTAAGAAAAAAATGGATAAGTTTGTGCAGGAGAGCAGACAAATTTCCTCCCGACTTGGATAGATTCTGCTCAAATCATTTTAGCCCATCACAGTACGCCAGACACTTAGAATATGAACAGTTCGCTCAAGAACCACCTATGATCCGATTACTGAAAGCTGATGCAGTTCCAGACATAAACCTTCCCAAGCGGACGCATGATATTGAAGGTAGATACCGGAGACTAAGACGAGGAATGAACTAATATTTGCTGTTGCAGGCTAATCTTATCATACATTACCCATTGTGCTGATCAGAACAAACACCAACTTGTAGAATTTAATAGATCTTTATTATCTGGCCGCCTCTAAACCTCAGGGCCGTCACAAGAGCTGGATCAGATGATGTTGAATTTGTCCTGAATCAAAGCCTAGTTTCGTTACTGGAACTAAGGTTACTTTCCGTAGACATTCATCATGCAATGATTATTTTACTAACTCCACATGTCATATTGCACATATTAAAAACAACAGGCAAAACCAAGGTGAGCAAAGTCATGGTAAAATAACTATACTTGTTTTAATACCATGCAGTGGAAGGGACGGTATTATTATAGATTCAGCCAGCCACAGAATAACGAGATTTTGATCCGTTTTTTAAATACATAGTTTAGACATTTCCAAAACACTTTTGTTCTCTGGCATTTTCGTCGCAAATTATTTTTATTTTGCTCTTGAAGGTTTGGTTGGGTTGGGTGATGTTCAGGAATAATATAAAAATAATTTGCGACGAGAATGCCATAGAAGATAAGTGTCAGCATTGTCTGAAATACTGAAATAAATCGAAATCTCGTAAGTCTATGGCTGACTGAAACTATAATTTTACAGACATGTCAAAATACAGCCAATAACCCTAACATTGTGTGGATATGAAGATACATATGCATATCATTTCTGTAATCTTAGCTGCTAAATGGTCCAAGAACAGCACCAAGATCCCAAATTTGTACCCAAAATCTGGCTGCTCGACAAATGTGTAGACTGACGAAGTCAATTTGGTGCCCCATATGACGTCAAGTGGGGCCGGAGTGGGCGGGGCTTACTACCAGACGTGCGCAAGAGTCCACACATGTTAGTGCGCGTCCACACGTGTTAGAGCGCATCTATACATGTTAGAGCGCGTCCACACATGTTAAAGAGCGTCCATACATGTTAGAGCGCATCTATACATGTTAGAGCGCGTCCACACATGTTAAAGAGCGTCCATACATGTTAGAGCGCGTCCACACATGTTAGAGTGCGTCCACACATGTTAGAGCGCATTCATACATGTTAGAGCGCGTCCACACGTGTGCTGGAACAAGTGCTGGCAACATGTAAACAACACAATAACTAACAAGATGCAAATAGAAACAGCAGCGTCCAGATCACAATGAAGTCTCAGCTGCCTCGTATGGACACACTTCTCCCATCACCTCCGCTGCCAACGGGTTTGAAGCTGCACTGTATACATCTGTCCAAATACTGCTGTATATATCTGGTCAAATATGTTGCCAGCTGTGTGGGCAACATAATTCGCTTACACGTATGGACGTGCCCTTAGAGTTATTTTTCGGCTACACTCACGTCTCCACAAGCAAACTGGAGGCGTGCCAGCAACACAGTACATATCGCCAGGCTAGTTGCTTTAGTCCGTTCACCTTAACTTCACCTAGATTTTCGTCCTTTTGTAGCTTATTTCACGTAGCTCAGAGAAAGACAATGCCACATCACTGTATACCTTCCATAGCACTTCTCCGTGACTAGCATTAGGAGTGTTAATCTTTTTTTTAAGCATCAGAACAGAGGGAGGAAAAACAAATTAATGAATAAAACATATATATATATATAAAACAAGTAGATGGAAATATGGCAATTTTAGGCCAAGTTAGAGTGAATGGAGTATAGGGGAGCGCTATTTCCGGACTACACTGCATCTTTCTCACTTCCTATGACCTCCATATCAAAGGCAGTGTGTCCAGGCATCTCAAAAAGAACAGATTATGATTTTTTATTTAATTTTTCTCAACGAAGAATATTTTCTCTCAGTCTTCCATCATCTTATTTTTTTTTCTTAGCAGTTAAGGTTAGAATGAGATGGGTTACACAGCGTAAATGTAGATTAGGTTAGGGTGTATCATTTTGGTATTAAGTTAGGTAAAGGTAGATTATTTCCGCTTAGTTACCTCGCCCGGACGGCATCCAGGGAGGTGTTGTGTTTGGTCAAGTTTCTTTGCTTGTCTGTTTCTTTGTTTGTTTGTTTGTAAGCAACATTACGGAAAAACGGCTGAATGAAATTACATGAAACATTCAGGATATGTGGGCACTGGTCCTAAAAGAAAATAATTAAATTTTGGAGGTAATGGAGTGAACCTGAAAGGTCAAAATCAAGGTCACGGATTTTCAGAGGGCTTTAACTTTGAAAACGGTTGAAGATAAAGATATTTACTATTATGAACATATAGGAACTCGTAATATGGGTTTTCATTTGGCACCAAGACCTTTGACCTTGAGTGACCTTGAAAAGTCAAACTCAAGGTCACGGATATGCAGGGGGCTATAACTCGAAACTGGTTGAAGATAGATATTATTTATTATTATCAAGATATAGGAGGTCTCATATGGGCTTTTATTTGGCAGTATGACCTTTGACCTTGAGTGACCTTCAGTGATCAAACGCAAGATCACGGATTTTCAGAGGGGGTAGCTTGAAAACATGTGTGCCATTACCTTAGACTTTATTGTGTACTATACTGACACTAAATGGCAGTACCGCTTCAATATTTAACAGCAATGAAACAACTGCTGTGGGGCGAGGTTTGTTGTGTCTGGCACCACTTGTTCTAAGTTTGAGTTAGATTAAAGCATAGGTTAGATTATACTAGGTGTTAATTAGATACCTGAATATCTCTTCAGTTTAGATTAGGCTAGGGGAAGAGGGAGGGGGAAACTAGGGATGAGATGGAGGGATGGAGTGGTCTGTGAAAGAGGGGGTGTAAGGTGGGGGTATGGAGAGTGAGAGACTAAGTAGCAGAGCGTTGAGTAACGTGGAGGGGGTGGAGAGGGAGGGGGAGACCCAGGATGAGATGGAGGGATGAAGTGGAGAGGTGTATGAGAGAGGGAGTTGTGGGCTGGGGGGAAGGTAGTGAAATGGCAGGGGACAGGATGACATGGTGGCGATTTGTTCGTGGCCACCTCTTACGGGATTAAGGAGTCTGGCAGTAGATAGATAGCCAGATGGATAGATAGACTGGGTTAGCTTAGATTAAATTAGGTCACATCTTAAGTTAGGCTAGAAGTTACCGTAAAGATTTGTTACAAGAATATCGGATGTAAGATTAAGCATGTTAAGGCTGCGCTAGATTAGGTCAAGGTAGGGCAGGTGAGGATAGTAATTAAGGTAACCGTATTAATTTATAAGAAGTTAAACTCGGGTCATCCCTCCCAGCATCGTGAGGGAGCAGAACGCCATGTGCTGTGGTGTACACGGTGACAGCCTCTTCCTCTCCTGTCACCTTCTTGCTCCGTGACCCCTTGTGACCTGAGATGACCCCCCAGGCCCATCGGTACATCTTCTCGCAGGTGGGGTCAACCACACCCCCCGAGACTTCACTGGGGGGTGTCGCACCTGCAGGAGAAGGGGGGGGGTGAATGTTGTTGGGAGAAGTTGATGATGATGATGGTGGTGGTGGTGATGACGGTTGGTAGTGGTGGTGACGATGGTGGTGGTGGTGGTGCTCAGGTGATGATGGTGGTGGTGGTGGTGGTGCTCAGTTGATGATGGTGGTGGTGGTGGTGGTGCTCAGTTGATGATGGTGGTGGTGGTGCTCAGGTGATGATGGTGGTGGTGGTGGTGCTCAGGTGATGATGGTGGTGGTGGTGGTGACGATGGTGGTGGTGGTGGTGCTCAGGTAATGATGATGGTGGTGGTGGTGGTGGTGCTCAGGTGATGATGATGGTGGTGATGGTGTAGGTAGTTAGATGATGATGAAGATGATGGTGGTAGTGGTGGTTAGATGATGTTGATGGTGGTAATGGTAGTGATGATGATGATGATGATGGTGGAGGTGGTGGTAGTGGTAATGAATAATAATAATAATAATAATAATAATATCAATGTCTATCCTGCATCATCTACATTTGGTAGTGATGATGATGATGATGATGATGATGGTGGTGGTCGTGCTGGTGTTGGTAGTGATGATGATGATGGTGGTGGTGGTGGTGCTGGTGGTGGTAGTGATGATGATGATGGTGGTGGTGGTGGTGCTGGTGTTGGTAGTGATGATGATGATGGTGGTGGTGGTGGTGCTGGTGGTGGTAGTGATGATGATGATGATTAATAATAATAATAATAATAATAATAATAATAATATCAATGTCTATCCTGCATCATCTACATTTCCCACTCCCACTGCCACGCCCACACCAGCAGACTGACCCGTGCAGCACATACGATACCTCCAAGTGTATTTCAAGTAAAGTGCTATTTACGAACCACCCTGTCTTCTAGCTGGGGGGAAACTTAGAAAATATTATACTAGGAAGAAACTAGTAATAAATGCCATACTATGTGAGGGGATAGGGCGTAGGAATACAGTTGCTAGAATCTAACCTCAAAGCACTTACTATCCTTGTCTTACTTCTGCATAGTTTAATGTAATTCTAGTTGTATTTCCACCTGTAGTTAGAATACATATGTGGAGTAGATGGGAAGTTGTTGAATGCTGTGAAGAGTATGTATGATGGTGCTAAGGCTGCAGTGTGTGTGGATGGTGAACTGAGTGAATTTTTCTCTTTGAAGGTTGGGTTGAAACAGGAATGTGTCATGTCTCCATGGTTGTTCAATCTGTACATGGATAGGGTAATAAAAGAGGTACAAGGTAGGGTAGTGGATGTTGGAGTGGCCCTAGTGAGAGAGGGTAGTGTTTGGAAACTCCCTGTACTGTTGTTTGCAGATGATAATGTGTTGTTGAGTGAAGACGAAGGGGAGCTGCAAGGCTTGGTGGATGAGTTTGGGACAATGTGTAAGAAACGGAATCTAAAGGTGAATGTAGGGAAGAGTAAAGTGATGGTCTTTGAGAGAGGTGAAGTCAGTGAATGTACAGTGAGGTTGGATGGTGAGGAAATGGAAAATGTGAGTACGTTTAAGTACTTGGGGAGTGTGATGAGTAAGGATGGAAGTTTGGAGGGTGAAGTGCTTGAAAGGTTACAACAAGGAAGAAAGGTTGCTGGTTCCTTGAAAGCAGTGATAAGAAACAGGGAAGTGAGCATGGAAGTGAAAAAGTTACTACATGACAGTATTGTGATACCAACTCTAACGTATGGAAGTGAAGCTTGGACGTTGTTGGAAGGACACAAGTCAAGAGTGAGAGCAGTGGAAATGAGCTATTTGAAAGGAGCCTGTGGAGTCACATGGAGAGACAGACCAGACTGACAAATGAGGAAGTGAAGGAGTGTTGTGGTGTGGATGTGGATGTGATAGGAAGTGTTAGGAGGAACACACTGAGGTGGTTTGGCCATGTGGAGAGGATGGAGGGTGAGAGACTGACTAGAGAGTGTATGTGAGTGAGGTGGAGAGGGGGAGAAGGAGGAGGAGGCCGAGGATGAGATGAAGAGATGGAGTGGAGAGGTGTATGAGAGAGGGGGAGGGTGAGCTGGGAGCAGGGCAGTGAAATGGCGGGGGACAGGGCGACGTGGAGGCGATTTGTTTGTGGCCACCCCTAACGGGATTAAGGCGTCTGGCAATAGATAGATAGATAGGTTTAGAATTTCCACCTGTCCATCCACCGCCTTGATATTCCTCTAAGCAGGTATATTCCTAGATTTTTTTTCCCTTCACCTAGATATTTTTCCTGGCATATTTTCTTCCACATATTCCTCTAGTTTCTTCCACTCTGACATCCTTCCACACATTCTTTGCCAATCCATTCTTCCACCTGCTCAAGCCTCTCCATCACCTGACCACCTCATATCCGCTTGAGGGTGTGGGCAGGAGGGGGGGGGGCGAACTTCTGTGGCCTACGGTGATCCTTCGGCCCGCACATGCATGCTGTTGGTATGGACGCACCCTTACCTGTGCATAGCGATACGACCCCAGCCACGACCATTGTCAGTAACGACCCAAATATGCCCACGTAGCAGTAGGAGAGGTCGTAGGGGGAGGGGGTCGTGTCGGGGCTGTGGGGTTAGAGAGGAAGATTGTGAGATGGTGTGAGAGAGAGAGAGAGAGAGAGAGAGAGAGAGAGAGAGAGAGAGAGGATTAATATTTTGTTGGTTATGGATAGATAGATTGGTTGATAGGCAAAGAGAGTGATGGATAGACACATAGGTAGGTAGAGAGACTAATTGATTGATTGATTGATAGACACCATGAATAGATAGATATTAGACGGACAGACACCATTTATGGATAGATAGATAAACAAACCAAAGAAAAACACAGGGAGACATAGACAGACAGACAGTCGGACAGGCAGATAGATAGATAGATAGATAGGTAAGTAGGAGGTTGGAATAATTCTTCATGGTTACTATAATCTGTTTATTTTTACCTGAAGGAACTGGTCCACTCCCACACCTTGAGTACTTAGTCGTGGGTGCGTGAAGTTCGATGTGAGTCTCTTTGGTTACTAGTCAAATCCACCCCGTCTGAATTATGAGGTAGGAATAGGTAGCAATGAGTCTCCTTGGTTGCTAGTCAAATCAACCCTACAGTCTTAGTTATAGGGTAAGAATAAGTCTCCTTGGTTAGTAGTCAGTTCCATCTTACAGTCTTAGTTATGGGGTAAGAATGAGTCTCCTTGGTTACAAGTCAAATCCACCCCAAGTCTGAGTTATGAGGAAGGAGTAGGCAGCAATGAGTCTCCTTGGTTACAAGTCAAATCTACCCCAAGTCTGAGTTATGAGGAAGGAATATGTAGCAGTGAGTCTCCTTTGTTACTAGTCAAATCCCCCCTACAGTCTGTTATGAGGTAGGAATGAGTCTCCTTGGTTACTAGTCAAATCCACCCTGCAGTCTGAGTTGAGTTAAGAATAGGTAGCAATGAGTCTCCTTGGTTACTAGTCAAAACAACCCTTCAGTCCAAGTTATGTGGTAGGATTGAATCTCCTTGGTTACTGGTCAAATCAAGCCTCTGGTCTGAGTTATGAGGTAGGGATGAGTCTCCTTGGTTACTAGTCAATTCAAGTCTCTGCTCTGAGTTATGAGGCAGGCATGAGTCTCCTTAGTTACTAGTCAAATCCACCCTCCATTCTGAGTTATGAGGTAGGAATAGGTAGCAGTGAGTCTCCTTGGTTACTAGTCAAATCCATCCTCCAATGTGAGTTATGAGATAGGCATGAGTCTCCTTGGTTACTAGTCAAATCAACCCTCAAATCTGAGTTATGAGGTAGGAATGAGTCTCCTTGGTCACTAGTCAAATCAACCCTCCAGTCTGGTTAGAAATACGTTATGCTACAGTCTTTTCACTTTAACCTGGCCAGAAATTGCCATCTCTCCATCCTGAGTGCCGAGTTGTAGTAATAGATTAACATCGGAATATGGTGCTAGTCACGAAGAAGTGCTATGGAAAGGACATAGAGCCATAGCATGTATTTTTCTGCCACTGAGCTACATGAAATAAGCTGCAAAAGGACGACAATTTAGGCCAAGTAAAAATATCTATCTATCTATCCATCTATCTATCTATCCATCTATCTATCTATCTATCTATCTATTTTCAGTATCCGACTCTGGGTATAGACTTGACATCCCGTTCCCTTAGGTCAACAGTTACCCTACACCTTAATACACTCGTATCACCATTTCGGCGCTAACACCCACCGTCCATATTGAATACACACAATGGCTGGTGTATGGACATTAGCTGGGGTGTTTTTACATGTCGGTGGGTCCTCTCGTATTTTTTAGCGACATTCAAAGCCATAAACTGTTCCCTGCCCCAGCCGGGAATCAAACTCGGGCCAGTCAGGACAGCAGGCCACCTCTCATCCCACTTGGCCACCCAGCACCTACTTACTCTGGTAGTGAAGTAGATGAAGTTGAAAGTACACTCAGCGTAGTAGCAGCAGCTTCAGTGTACTCATAAGTAGCGTTGATGGCTGAGTCGATGGACGAATTGATGATGATTTCGGTTGAGATGTTGCATGCCCGCGTGGACAGGGGGAGCATCTGAGGAGCGCCGCCCCCCTCCATGAACTGGCCAATCACAAGCCATGCAGAGGCAGCGAATGATAAACCGAAGCCAATTACTGCCCCCTGAGAATGAAGAGTGTGTTAGTGTTACCAGCCAACCAATCGTCCATCCATCCATCCATCCCTTCATCCATCCATCCATCAACTCACCTTAGCATTGGTCCACGGCATAAATATTCCAGCCAAAAATACGCCCATCCAAGGCCCCCCGGAAGTTGCAATTAGGCTGTTGACCACCTGGAAGATGTTACCAAGGCGCCCCACCATCAGACCGACACAGAGAGCGCATACCCCGCTGAGCGTGGCTGTGGGGGAAGGAGGAGGAGAGGAAGACTGATAACGACCGTAGTCTTAAACTGTGGGGAGGCTTTCACCATGCCTTATCCGTATCTTTTGGTGACCTTAACGCACGAAAGGGAGAGCGTTCCCCGGTGAACGGGAGAGGATTACCACAGCGTAGTACTGGAATCCGCGGGGAGTCTCATAGCACCCCTTCGCATGCCCCTTCGTCATATTATAGCAGCCTTGTGCAAAGAAAACTATGTAGAATTTGAAGGACCCTATGGTGTGTGTGATGGGAATTTTAATTTAATGATAAAAACATCGTGTAAAGAAAAAAATAAGCGTTTACTATTTTTATCGTTTTAAAAGACTTCACCACTTCTCTGGGGATGATTAATTTACGACGAGACAAAAACAAAGATGAGATACTGTATCCTCTTCCATTTTATTTCTCAATATTTCTACCAAGCTGTTTATCAAATATGGTGCATGATACTTTTATAATTAGTTTGATTAGTACGTGAAATGATTCCTACGGTAAAGAATGGTCAGGAATTACCTAAACAGATGAATCGTGCACACCCAGTTCGTTAGAAATACTAAGTCTCACGTTTGCGTTCGGTAAACTTGTACAAGTCCAAACTATTTTGTTTTGCTCTGGCAGTGTATTTTTCTGGTTGATTTTTGTGTAATTTGAACGAATTTTACATTTTAATTTGAACGAATTTTACGTTTTCTTTTCGGTGCCCATGATTGGTTTTCCAATTAACCCCCTCTCTCAGGTGTCTTGGGGGGTGGGTCTTCGGGGTTCTAGGTGGGAAAAATGGCAAAAACAAGCATTTGGGGCAGAAATATAATCAAAATCGGTGTGACCAGCCAAGGCGTATTCGGAGGGTTACTACCGACCGCATGAACCCCTTTGAAGCTATGTCTAGCACCGAATTTTGCCCATGGTACAGGTGTGGTGTACATACTCATACACGGTGTTCAGGAACGTATGCCAGTCTGTAATAATAAAATAGGTAAGACTTGCTAATATTAAGACGTTATATTGTATATGAACCTTAGAAACTGTCATTTTCTTTTCAGTATTTTAAGTTTAAAGTGAATCTGTGTTACCAACTCTTTGCCACGCCTACCCACATGAAGGGGTGCGCTCTTTATCGCTTTCAAGAATACCACTGACGTTGAAGGTGTCAGCTTCCACTTCGTGCGGGGTGCGGGAAGGCTAACCCCTGCCCTCAGTTTCAAGACTACGGACGTGAGACCCGCGTAAAGAAGTTCCCAAACACCTCTTCCTTTGCGATTTATTTTGACACAGAGAGCACATACCCCGCTGATCGTGGCTGTGGGGGGAGAAGGAGGAGGAGAGGGAGACTGAGACACGTATTCCGGTCGGGTATGGAGACTCCCTAACACCTCTTCTTTAGCGATTTAACACACAGAAAGCGCATACTTCAGTGATTGTGGCTGTGGGGGGAGTAGGAGGAGAGGGAGACTGAGAACGGGGTAAAGAAGCTCCCTAACACCTTTTCCTTAGCGATTTATTTACGGATGTGGCAGGTTTGTTTCATACAGAGAGCGCATACCCCGCTGATCGTGGCTGTGGGGGCAGAAGGAGAAGGAGACTGAGAACCGAGTAAAGAAGCTCCCAAACACTGCTTCCTTAGCGATTTATTTTCCGATATTGCCGGTTCTTATCCTTTGGCACGTTAATTATGCAGAGTATGGTGATGTTAGAAGAAATCATATAACAAAATAGGACAGTAAAGTGTAATAAGCAAAATAAATCGCTTGGGAAAAGATGTTAGGGAGCTTATGATGAAAATGTGGACCCTCATATATAATTGCCAAAATAATATATGGAAAATACAGGGTGGTCCACAGATAGCACGTGAGTTATTGAAGGAGTTAAATGAAAGAAGGAGATGGCAAGAGACAATTATTGGTGGAGAGAGTTCATCGAGGCCTTATGCATCCCGTGGGGTGCCACAGGAAATGATTGATTGATTGAAATGAAAGATAAGTCGCTTGCGATGTGGAAGCACGGTTTGTTGGGGGGGGGGAGGGGAGAGCAAGGGGAAGGGGTGCGAATGTGGATGGGGAGGGAGGAAGGGTAGAAAGGAGGTAGGGAAGGATGGAGGTGGAAGTTGAGGGGAAGGGGAGGGGAAGTGAAGAAGGATGTGCGAGAGAGAGAGAGAGAGAGAGAGAGAGAGAACAAATACTCACAATAAAGACAGACTCAGACTTTACTTCCGAATATACACAGACGCTCAACAATAAACTGCAGTCGTAAACAGCAACTCAAACTCTAGACAGCAGACTTTCACAGCACTGCTATTTAGAGAGTCCTGTCTGTTTATCTGTCTATTGCCAGACGCCATAAGCCTGTAAGGGGCGGCTGTTTGTCTTTGAGTTAGTTGTTTTACGGGGAGGGGCACTAACCCTCCGCCAACCCACTTTTTGACACGTAGGGAACACGTATGGGTTGGTTATATGGTTACCACCCAGCGTTGTAAATGGTTTCCCGGCTTACAGAAAATCATTTGGCTTGTCACTTAATGTAAAACCACCAGAAAAGGAAAGAAAAGTAATAAAGAATGACAGGAAAGAAACAGGAAGAGAGGAGGGCAGACACAGAAAAAAAATAAAGGTGAAGGAGGAAGTAGGCAGCACTACATCAAGTGAGTGGATGATGGTGAGAAATATGAAGAGAGGAGGACAGACAGAAAAAAAAATAAAGGTGAAGGAGGAAGTAGGCAGCACTACATCAAGTGAGTGGATGATGGTGAGAAATAGGAAGAGAGGAGGACAGACACAGAAAAAAAAATAAAGGTGAAGGAGGAAGTAGGCAGCACTACATCAAGTGAGTGGATGATGGTGAGAAATAGGAAGAGAGGAGGACAGACACAGAAAAAAAAATAAAGGTGAAGGAGGAAGTAGGCAGCAGTACATCAAGTGAGTGGATGATGGTGAGAAATAGGAAGAGAGGAGGACAGACACAGAAAAAGAATAATAAAGGTGAAGGAAGAAGTAGGCAGCGCTACATCAAGTGAGTGGATGATGATCACCACCACCTACCTCCATCTCCCGCATCAGTATTATAAAAATCCACTGAAATAAACAGCACTCAGACAGCAACTTAGACAGCAGACTTACACAGCAATTAAACAGCACTCAGACAGCAACTTAGACAGCAGACTTACACAGCAATTAAACAGCACTCAGACAGCAACTTGGACAGCAGACTTACACAGCAATTAAACAGCACTCAGACAGCAACTTGGACAGCAGACTTACACAGCAATTTCACGACATTGGTGGCTCGCTGTTCACTGAGATTTTTGAAGTAATGTCGCTGTTTAAGGAAGTCCTCCCACACCAGACAGGCAGCGGCGTTCCCCTGCGAAGAAAACGTGCTGTGGGGGAGATAGAAAACGGGGTGAGAGAGAGAGAGAGAGAGGGGGGGGGAGTACTGATATGTCGATTGGGTTACTGGCTGACTGGTTGTTTCATGGATAGATAAACAGAGAGATAGATAAAGTGATATATAATTATTTTCATTAAATGGTTGGTTGGATGGTTGGTTAAATATTTCATTGATATTCTAGGTAAATAGATACAGTAAGAAAATATAGATAGATTTTTTAGCAAGGTGGTTAGTAGATTGAATACATCTAGATAGATAGACAGGTATATAAACAGGTAGATAGATAGGTAGGTTAGTAATTTTAGCTTTGGTTAATAGACTGAATACATATAGATAGATAGATAGATAGATAGATGTTTCAGCTAGATGGGTCGTAGGTTAAATATACTTGTTCTTTAGATAGATAGAGAGCTAGATAGATAGACAGATAGACTGGCAGATAGAAAGAGACAGACAGACAGATCCCTCCATACACACATACATGCCTTCAGACCTCCACCAGGTAATTAGATAGACAGACAGACAGACACAATCCGTCCTTCATACAAGCAGATATACCTTAATTAGATAGCCAGACAGAGAGACAGACAGACAGACCTCTCACACCTACAGACCTCAGAACACCACCATACACGGCCGCCACGAAGAGACCCACCAGACCAGGCACCCCACTTAGTTTATCAGCGACCAGGTAAGGTAGGATTTGGTCTGGCTTGTGGATGAGACCAGCTGAGAGGGGATCACACAGCTGGTAAGTGGCGTAGGCGACGAGACCAGCTAGGAAAAAGATGATCCACAATATCCACATACCCACCAGGAAGAACCAACCTAATCTGAGGAAAGGTGGAAGGAGGGGTAATTAGTGCACCTGTCTTTTTACCTGTCTGATTGTCTTTTTACCTGTCTGACTTTGTAATTACTTGTCTACCTTTTTGTCTACATGTCTATTTTCCTACTTACCTGTCTATTTACCTGTAACTTTCTAATTGTCTACCTGTCTTTTTTCTACTTGTCTGTTTTCCTGCTTACCTGTCTACCTATTTATTTACCTGTCTAACTTTCTAATTACTTGTCTTCTTGTCTATTTTCCTATTTACCTGTCTATCTGTCTGCTTGTGTATTTACCTGTCTACTTTATTTACCTTTCTACGTGTCTGTCTACCTGGCTAATTGTCTCTTTACCTGCCTAACTTTCTAATTACTTGTCTACCTGTCTGCTTGTCTACTTACCTGTCTACTTGTCTATTTACCTGTCTCAGTCTATCTACCCGTCTGTTTGTCTACCTGCCGTTCTGTGCGTCTTCATGTCTGCCTGATTCACTCCTCGTTGACAAATTCGAGAAACACCGATATGGGACTCAGTGTGTATTGACGTTTCGCCTCACGGCTTCTTCAGAATACAATTGCCGAATATACACCACATTTCCTGTATACATAGAAGATGTGAGAGGGGGTGAGGTATTGGCTAGGGGTGGTAGGGGGGTAGGTAGGGTAAGGGAGGTGAGGTGCAGGGGAAAGATCACTGCACAAGGACGGAGAGAAACAAGGGACAGGTGTAGTGAGAAATCCTTAGGGAGAGGGAGGGAATGTTGGGTAAGGTGTGTGTGTGTTTGTGTTCAAGTCCTCCCCTACCTTTGGGCCGTGCGTAGAGGGGTAACTGAGCTAAATCGCTGGTGTATATGCTGACTGAGCCCCACGTAATTCACCATGTAGAATATGCCGAAGGTAAAGGTGGACCAGAAGGTGTGGCGGACGAAGAGGCTGGTGTCCATACTGGTGAGGGAAAGATGTTTAGTAACCACTTATAAGATGTTCAGTAACTCGTTAATAATATAACTTTTTTATTAGTACCTCCGGCAGCGAATTTGAAGGAGGTTATGTATTCACCTATGCTTGTCCACACGATATCTCCAAAGGTTCTTAATGAATTTCAATGATTTTTGGTGGAAGGGTGGGCCATGGGCGAAGAAAGAATTGATTAAACTTTGGGCCGGATCCGGATCCTTTGTATCGCGCACAATATCTTCAAAAGTTCTCAGTGAATATCGGTGAAATTTTGTGGAAAAGTGTCCAATGGGTCAGGGAACAATTGATATAAGTTTGTGGTGGATCCGGATCCTATGTATTCCACACAGCATCTCCACGGATCCGGATCCGAATCCTTTTCAATGACAGTGGCATTGGCGGAGGTATGCGCTGTCTGAGTGCTTTCTAGTTTATTTCGGTTATTATAGTTCTTTCACCTTAACTTGATCATAGTGGTGGTGGTGATGATGATGGTGGTGATGATGGCGGTGGTGGTGATAATGGTGATGAAAATGGTGTTGACTTGTTCATGGTAGTCAGTTAACTGAATACTTATTTTGAACTATCTTATGGTAATGACGTCAAGGCCCGAGAGACGTGTGTGTGTGTGTGTGTGTGTGTGTGTGTGTGTGTGTGTGTGTGTGTGTGTGTGTGTGTGTGTGTGCTCTGCAACGTACTTGAAAAATTCCAGTCTTTGTCCCTGTTCTGCTCTGTGCCACACCTCGGCCACGCCACCCAGGTCTATGCAGCACAGTACCACCACGGCCAGTACTCCACCAAACATCAGTAGTGTTTGTAGTACATCTGTGTACACCACTGCCTTCACTCCACCCTGGGGGAGAAGAGTAGTAGTAGTATTTAACAGTAAGAGTAGTAGCAGTAGGAGTAGTGTTGGTGTTGATGGTGGTGACAGTAGTAGTAGTAGTGGTGATGGTGGTAGTAATAGTAGCAGTAGTATTAGTAATGATAGTAGTAGTAGCTGCCACCTTCTACAATGCTCCATCCTCTTGTCTGAGGATAGGGAGGGAGTTGAGGGACGTTTGTGTAACCAGGCAGCTCCACCGCCCAGTTATATCAGTGCCACCACGTGAAGGCGCCCTGTATAAAGAGTAAAGCCTATTATCGGTGAGAGATAGAGGTAAATTTATTGTATTTATCGTTATCAGTGATGTGATTTATGTACGCGTCATTGTTATCGTGTTATAAGGAGTTTTAATACACACACACACACACACACACACACACACACACACACACACACACACACACACACACACACACACACACACACACACACACACACACACACACACACACACACACACACTCCCATAACAAACATAAATCTCCAGTATACAGCATAAATCACCAAGGAAGTGGCATTACGCATACTCCACACCCACCAAACACTATAACCTTATACCAAATTAGCCCGAGAGTTTCAATACTTACAATAGTGAAGTAAAAAGTGCACACAACGCTCATAATAGTCATAGCCGTGTGCGTGGAGATGGGCGTGACTGTTGTGAGGGCGAGGGCGGGCGCATACAGACACACGCCCATGTATACGCACATGTTGAGGAGCAGCGTACATGTGCACACGAGGCGGAGGGGACGGGAACGAAAACGGAGCTCCAGGTACTGTGAGGGTATAGAAAACGGGATGCTGAGAGAGAGAGAGAGAGAGAGAGAGAGAGAGAGAGAGAGAGAGAGAGAGAGAGAGAGAGAGAGGGCACTGGGGAAGAGTATGTATGTGAGGAAGGACTGATGTGTGTGTGTGTGTGTGTGTGTGTGTGTGTGTGTGTGTGTGTGTGTGAGAGAGAGAGAGAGAGAGAGGAGGTGGCCCTGGGGGAGGGTATGTATGTGAGGAAGGACTGATGTGTGTGTGTGTGTGTGTGTGTGTGTGTGTGTGTGTGTGTGAGAGAGAGTGAGAGAAAGTGGCACTGGGGGAGAGTATGTATGTGAGGAAGGACTGGCGTGCGTGTGTGTGTGTGTGTGTGTGAGAGAGAGAGAGAGAGAGAGAGAGAGAGAGATGGTCATATATAATCAGACTCTCTCAAACTCAAAAATCTCTCTCGGAATTAAAGCTCTCTTCCACCTCATTCAAATAATTTGGAACTCAAAAAACTCCCTGAAACTCAAAATCTCTCTCAAAATTGAAGCTATCTCTCACCTCACTCAAAATTGAAAACTCCAAAGAACCATCAAACTCAAAAATCTCCCAGACTCATAAAATCTCAGTCTCAAAACTCTCTCTCTCTCTCGGACTCAAAAATCTCTCTCAAACTCAGAAAAATGTTAAACTCAAAAACCTCTCTCAGACTCAAAAATCTTTATCTCTCAAACTCAAAAAGAATGTGAAACTCAAAAACGTCTCTCAGACTCAAAAATCTTTCTCTCTCAAACTCAAAAAAATGTTACACTCGATAATCTCTCTCTGAAACTCAAGAACATTTCAGACTCAAAAATCTCTCTCAAACTCAAAAATCTCTCAAACACAAAAATCTCATAATTAAAACTCTCTCACCTCACTCAAAAATTAGAACTAAAAAAAAAAAACTAAAAAAATATCTCAAACTCAAAAATCTCTCACTCAAACATCTCTCAAAATTAAAACTCTCTCTCAAAATTAAAGCCATCTCTCACCTCATTGAGCGAGACGATTTTGAGATTGTAAAAGAGAGGCAGGATCAGGTAGAGGACGATGAGGGTGCCGGGGATGAAGCCTATTAGCGAGGTTGCCAGCTGGGTGCCAAAGAAGTAGATTTCGGTTGAGTTACCTGGGGGATGAGAGAGAGACAGATTAGAACTACCTCACTTTCTCACTGTTTGTATCTCTCTCTCTCTCTCTCTCTCTCTCTCTCTCTCTCTCTCACACACACACACACACACACACACACACACACACACACACACACACACACACACACACACACACACACACACACACACACACACACCTGGTTATACACACGTCCCTCAACTCCCTCCCTATCCCCCGAAAGGACGATGGTGGACTGCAGGAGGAGGGCAACTTCAGCCTCCAGTCCACTGGGTTCACATTAAGCTGAATCTGGGGTTGTTGCTGCTGCTACTACTACTACTACTACTACTACTACTACTACTACTACCACTACTACGTTGAATAAAATAGTGTGGCTATAGTTGGAATGAAATATTAAAATTGTCTCACACACACACACACACACACACACACACACACACACACACACACACACACACACACACACACACACACAGTAGTTTTTATTTTCTCTTCTTATATTTAAAAAAATAGAGCAAACTTCATAATTCTTTTCACTCATTTTTTTACTTAATTCATTGTGTGTGTGTGTGTGTGTGTGTGTGTGTGTGTGTGTGTGTGTGTGTGTGTGTGTGTGTGTGTGTGTGTGTATCTATCTGTCTGTCTGAGTATGTATGTATGTTTGTATTATGTATGTATGTATTATGTATGTATGTATGTATGTATGTATTTACCCTTGCCTTAAGTCTCCCTGTCATTGTGTGCTAATGTATGTCTTTAAATATACATTAACTTCCCTCCCCTTCAGTATACTCACACGCCACACATT
Organism: Coenobita brevimanus; assembly: GCF_032717465.1. NCBI lineage: Eukaryota > Metazoa > Arthropoda > Malacostraca > Decapoda > Coenobitidae > Coenobita > Coenobita brevimanus. The sequence continues at coordinate 14,440,062 of NC_136994.1, forward strand.
TCTGCACCTCATCAACACCCCACACCCTCCTCCCCCTCCCCACTGCATCCCACACCCTCTCCCCCCCTCCACACACCCTCCACACCCTCTCCCCCTCTCCACACACCCTCCACACACCCTCTCCCCCCTCCACACACCCTCCACACCCTCTACACCTCCTTTCACCCCTTTCATTCCCCACCCTTCCTTCCCTCTTCCACGCTCCTCTTCTTCATTCCCTTTCTCCGTCCTCCCACACCTCTCTCCCCCCTCCCTCTCCCCCCTCCTCTTCCTTCTCCCTCTGCTTCCCTACCTACCCCTACCTCCCTCCCCGTCCCTCAAACAACAAAGATGCCGTCTTCTGCATCAAACCCTCTTTCTTCTTCCTATATACCTCATCCTCGGTCTTCCCATCCCGTCTCACCCTCCACCTCACTCACTTGCACTCTCCTTATCAGTCTCTCATTCTCACCTTCCATCTCTCCCTCCACCTCACTCACTTGCACTCTCCTAGTCAGTCTTTGATTCTCCCCCTCTCCCCCTCCACCTCACTCATACACTCCTAGTTAGTCTCTCATTCTCCCCCTCCAACCCTCCCCCTCCACCTCACTCACATACGCATAGTCAGTCTCTCATTTTCCCCCTCCATCTCTCCCCCAGGGATGTGTATGAGAGGTAGGGTGTGTATCTGGGATGTGTTTGGGGTGTGTTTGAGGCGTGTATCCAAAGACATGGGGCGCCTGTTTGGATTTGTTGGGATGTGGATATGGTCGGGATGGGTGCGGCTATCAGAGGTGTTCATTCTCTTGTTGATATGGTAATTTTGGTTAAACGTGATGCTAAATAATATGAACACGTGGAGGGGCAATTGAGTGTGAGAGCGTGAAGGAAGAGTGAGGAGTGGGAGGGAAAAGAGAAGGTAGTGAAGGGGTGAAGAGTGACTGGGAAAGAGTGAGAGAGTCAGGAATGAGAGTTGAAGAGTGTGAGAGTGAATTAAGAGTGAGAGAGTTAAGAGTGAAGAGTGATAGATAAAGAGAGTGAATTAAGAGTGAAGAGTGATAGATAAAGAGTGAATTAAGAGTGAGGAGTGATAGATAAAGAGAGTGAATTAAGAGTAATAGATAAAGAGTGAATTAAGAGTGAGGAGTGATAGATAAAGAGAGTGAATTAAGAGTGATAGATAAAGAGTGAATTAAGAGTGAGGAGTGATAGCTAAAGAGAGTGAATTAAGAGTGAGGAGTGATAGATAAAGAGAGTGAATTAAGAGTGAAGAGTGACAGATAAAGTGTGAATGAATTAAGAGTGAAGAGTGATAGATAGAGAGAGTGAGAGTGAATGAAGAGTGACAGATAAAGAGTGTGAGAGTGAATTAAGAGTTAAGAGTGATAGATAAAGAGTGTGAGAGTGAATGAAGAATGAGGAGTAGGAGTGAACCAGGAAGGACTGGTAAGAGTGAGTGAAGAGTGGCTGGGAAACTGGGAGAGTGAATGAAGAGTGAGAGGTAGAAGTGAAAGTAGGGTAGTAGTAGCAGCAGCAGTAGTAGTAGTAGTAGTAGTAATAGTAGTAGCAATAGTAGTAGTAGTAGTAATAGTAATGGTAGTAGAAGTAGTAGCAGTAATAGTAGTAATAGTAATGGTAGTGGTAGTAATAATTGTAGTAGGTTTGGGAGGGCATTGAGATAATCATATACCCAGGCAGCTCCACCGCCCTGATATAGCAGTGCCACCACCTGAAGGCCCCCTCTCAGCACCAAATCTATAGTCTGACAGATCGAAACGTAGGGTTTTGGTGGAGTCACCCCCTCCCTGCACTGTTGCCACGTTTCCGAGCTGACCTCTCCATCAGCGATGACCTTGACACTGTTTCCCTCTTGTGATCTCCGTTTTTCTAATACCCCCTATACCCCTGCCACCAACACCCCCTATACCCCTACCCCCAACAACACCCCCATCAACAACACCCGCTATACCTCCACCACCAACACCTCCTATAAATATAGACCCCCACCATCAACACCTGTATAATAATTAGCCGTTGATAATTGCTATACTTTTATTGAGAGCATACATTCTACCCTATTGCTCAAACTCCCTAATCTTACAATCCCATCTGTCTTAATCCTTCCCACTGCCTTCGTTCCTAAATCCCTTAATTGATCTATTTTTAACCTAAGTGTCCCCACACCTTTTAAACCATTTACCTCTCTGTCACTATTCTCCACCATATGTATCAACTTGTATTATATTGTGTATAGAACTTTCATACTGTATGCTGTACTACTGTATAATGTATAAGAATACCCACTGTTTAGTGGAAATAAAGTTTTATTATTATTATTATTATTTCTCTCTCTCTCTCTCTCTCTCTCTCTCTCTCTCTCTCTCTCGCTAGATTTTGTTATGTGTCATCCATGGTTTTTTACTTCCATTTTTATGTATGGATTATAATTTTGACTTTATTTCCGCACCACCCTTGAGGTAAAAGTCACGGCGCGTTTTTTTTATAGAGGTTTCCCCAATAGGCCTAAATCCTGTAGGGGGTTGGTGACCTCCCACAGCGTACACACAAACACGTGTCGCGTGAGTGCTGCCACCCCAGAGCTGTTTGATATATTTATTTTAATTATGAAAGGATCGCCTCTTCCCACTTTTATCCCTTCAAATTTTCTTGCAATTATACTTGCTAAAGTAATTAGCAATGTTAGAAGTGTTGGGGAAGTAAATAATAATTAGAATATTTTTAGAGCAACACTGCCAAATTTTTATGCCACGTTTCTCTATTATCGTATAATATAGTATGCAGAATAGTTTTATTCTTCCTTGATACATGTCAGCACTTTCATTACAGTTATATTAGTATGAGTTATGTTTATGTATCATTCCTACTACACAAACCACAGGCGTTATACATCGTAGGGTTAGGAAACATGGCAATAGTGTAGGGAGGGGGTGACTCCACCCAAACCCTATGTTACGAGGAGGAACACTATAGTAGTGAAGGAGTGGATTAGGACTACAATTAACCGGATTAGTTCGAAAAATCCGCTTAAGCTGAAAGAAAGCGTCTGAAGAAAGCGAGAAATCTGTGAAGAAGGGAGTCATTGTCTTGAAGGAGTTAAGAAAGACTGATTTTTCTTCTAAGTCCAATTTGTCACCTAGAAGACATCGAAGGTAGAAATTAGATGAATAAGGCTGTATTGAAAGACGTTAAGGTAGACTCCATTTCTTCCAAGTTATAACCTTCGCCTGGAATGAGATGAATAATGTTGGTGAGTTAAGTAGGTTGTGGTAGATGCTAAGGGTGTGCTGAGTCAAACCCTTCCCCTAGAACAAGATCAGTAAAAATTGACGTTACGTGCATATCGTCATTTGTACTTCTGGTTGAGTTGGAGAGAGAGAGAGAGAGAGAGAGAGAGAGAGAGAGAGAGAGAGAGAGAGAGAGAGAGAGGTGGAAGTTAAGTAGATGAGGAAGAAGCAAGGAAAATAAGAGGGAATGAAAGAGTAAGAAAGAAGAGGAGGGGAGAGAAGAAGGATAGGAAGAGAAAACTAAGGAAGGTTAAGAGTGAAAGAGAGGGTGGTCTGGGAGACAGGAAGGTGAGGGATTAGAGAGAGGAGAGAGAGAAAGAGAGAGAGAGAGAGAGACGGAGAAGAAAAAGAAGAAAACGAAGAAGTATCGTTTTCATTCTCTTGAGTCTTCGTGCGTTGGTAAATGGAGGATTAATTCTCTCTCTCTCTCTCTCTCTCTCTCTCTCTCTCTCTCTCTCTCTCTCTCACACACACACACACACACACACACACACACACACACACACACACCTCTTTTTTCCGTCTTGCTTGTTTTTTTACTTCGTTTTGTGAGTGCTCTGTCTGTCTGTCTGTCTGTCTCTCTCTCTCTCTCTCTCTCTCTCTCTCTCTCTCTCTCTCATCAGCAGGTGAAACAAAAGCACGGAACAGTAAGAAAAACAGTACACACCTGACCACCAATATCCCGGCCTGTAAAGACGTGTGGAAGAATAACTACATCAAAGTATAGCTACTCAAAGATGCAAGAGGAGAAGCCACAAGGAAGGTTCAAAATTCAAGGTACGGTAATCCTTTGAACCCTTCTTTGACTTTGATTGTGGGGGGGGAGCGTCTAAGAAAAGAGCTATATTCGTCCCACCTTGGAATAGATACCAGTGTTTTCCATGGAGCAAACAGGTCCATCTAAATTACAGGTAGGATCGTACGTGTGAGGTGATTAGTAATTACGAGCGAATTTTCTAGTGATTCTCTCTCTCTCTCTCTCTCTTTCACACACACACACACACACACACACACACACACACACACACACACACACACACACACACACACACACACACACATACACACACACACACACACACACACACACACACATACACACACACACACACACACACACACACACACATACACACACACACACACACACACACATACACACACACTTCTTTGTTTTCAGTCTTGCGTGTTTTTTTTTCACTTTGGTATACGAGTGCTCTGGCTCTCTCTCTCTCTCTCTCTCTCTCAATCACATCAGTTTTATATTTTGCTTTGTACCTAATTACGCCAGAGAAATTTTTAGTCGATTTCATTTTTTTTTTCCTCTCTAGATGCACGATCGATCAATTTAATTTTATATATTTCTTTTCACTGTCACCTCACTATGTCACAGTGCAATGAATGAAAAGGAAGACAGAAATTCGTTCGCTTGTCTTCGCTAAAATTAACATCTCAGGGGTGGCACTAGTGGTGAGGTGGAATGGCAACACTGCGACAGGTGTTTATGTGTCCTACTGCCTCACCTGCCTACATACGTGCGTCCTGCTGCCTCACCTGCTTACATACGTGCCTCTGCTGCCTCACCTGCCTACATACGTGCCTCTGCTGCCTCACCTGCTTACATACGTGCCTCTGCTGCCTCACCTGCCTACATACGTGCTCTGCCTCCTCACCTGCTTACATACGTGCGTCCTGGTGCCTTACCTGTTTACATACGTGCGTCCTGCTGCCTCACCTGCTTACATACGTGCCTCCTGCTGCCTCACCTGCTTACATACGTGCCTCCTGCTGCCTCACCTGCTTACATACGTGCCTCCTGCTGCCTCACGTGCTTACTAACGTCATCCTGTGTCTTATTTATCTGTCTATCTATCTATCTAGCCCGACGCCCTAATCTCGCAAAGGGTGGCCGCAGACAAAACGCCTCCAAGTCGCTCTGTCACCCACCATTTGACTACCCTCCCCCCAACTCATCCCCCCCTCCCTCATATACAGTACCTCTCAACTCCATCCCTCCACCTCATCCTCGGTCTACCCCTCCTTCTTCCTCCCTCTACCTCGTCTGGTTAATTATAGTGTCGTTCTTTATGAGGGAAAAACAATTTATTAAAGCAATTATTCATTTTAATTATGCCTACACTGAATCTTACCGTGCTTTCTCCACTGATTTACCTGTGATTAGATTATGTGATATTGTACTTAACATTCTTGCAGCTTGGCTCGCATTATAGTAGTAGTGGTGGTGGTGGCGGTGGTAATGGTAGTAGTAGTCGAAGTAGTAGTAGTAATGGTAGTAGTAGTAGTAGTAGTTGTTGTTGTTGTAGTTGTAGTAGTAGTAATAATAATAATGATAATATTTACATACATTAAACATGACACTTTCACACTTCACAGATTGTACTAAAAATATACTTAATTAAAAATGTACACGAGTCGGTAGGCGACGATGGCCAGCTCTAAGTGAACCAAGTTTTGTCAGCGACCGGAAGTGAGTCTCGGTATGGAAAGTCACTCCTGTCTGGCGGTACCGAAGGACAACATCCCACCCAAGAATCATGGCCCTGGCTTGATAATCTTTGGAGCCTTAGCATTTCACGTGCGCATAATGGTGATTTTAGCTATTTTCACCGTTTTCGCATTTGACGATCATTGACCCCTGACCTGGCCAGTGTAACACGTAGGTGTACGATAAAAAGTTGTAGTACTAGTCAAAGTATATTAACATGCAAAGGTTCAGTCAAGGGGCTGCTGGGGAACTAGGGGGGCATTTTTGAAAACCGGTACTGGTTGCTAGGGATGCTGAGGCCAATCTTTGTAGGGTTTCCACTCGAAAACTAGAGGAGAGAGGGGAAAAATGGTGGCACATTTCCGGTAGGGAATGACCTCAAGATTACGCCTAAGCAAGTCAGAGCTCTCTGCGCTCATTATTAATGCTTCTACAGCTCAAAACGTGAAAAGTACGAAAAGAGCAGGTTTTCGGCCATTGCTAGGCATCGAGTAGTTGGCTTGCACCAAAACCTTGCGGCCACAGCTAGGTCACAGGCGGGTCATTGTGTCCAAGGTTGGTCGGAATCGATTAATCCTGGAGGGTAGAGGTGCCTGCCACAGTTAAACAAGAAACCCAAAGAAACCAAACAAGAAAACGCGACTAAGTGCAGCATGAGGTGGCCAGTACTTACCGAAATAACCATGCAGGCTATTAACCTAAAACTAAGGAGCTATTAGATGAAAATTAACCGCAAAGACCTAAATATTATAGTTTAATTTTACCCTTTAGATGAGGTGAGATTCCAGTTGAGGTCGATTTTTATTATTTTTATTTTATTTTTTATTTCTCTGTTTATTTGTTGGAGGGGAAAATTAACCTGGTGATAGGCGGGAGAAATGGTGATGAAGATTATGATGATGATGGTGATGAGTGATGATGATTGATGATGATGAAGTACCGTTTCGTATCGTTTATAGAGGCTAAAAGGTTTTTGCATGCATCGGTCTTGGTCACCTACTGGCGGCTCTCCACGCTGCTTGATCTCTGGCAGCCTCCCTATTCAGTCCCTTATCCCTGAGTTCACACTCTAAGACCTCGTCCCAGGTCTTTGTCGGTCTGCCTCTCGCAACCCAACCCCTAACGTTAATACTTCCCTTGTCGCACCCATTTGTCATCCCCCATCCTATCCACATGCCCAAACCATCTCAGTCTACCTCTCCTCATCACAGCACGAAAATACTCCAGTCCCATCCTTCCTCTCAACTCTGCAGTCGTTATCCTAGCCCCCCCAGGCCTAACATTCAAGGACGCACTGCACATCCACCTAATCATTGTCATTTCTGTGCGTTTGAGCCTGCGAATATCCATTTATAATGATATTCTCTTATGCCAATAGTAATTATGATTA
>NC_136994.1:14452241-14479741 GCF_032717465.1 Coenobita brevimanus
TCTTGATAGATAGATAGATAATTATGCATCTCTAGATAGATAGATAGATACTTGTAGCTTGATAGACAGAGGCAGACAGACAGACAGATGGATTGATAGATATATACTTATTGCTTGATAGACAGACAGATAGATAAATAGATAGATCAATAGATAGAGAAGACAGATATATTGTATAGATTTATATAGACATGGTAAATATCCTTCCGTTTAATTTTCTGCCTATATCTGTATCTATCTTTATATCTATCTATCAGTCCATTCACTCATCAACTATTCTGTCTATTTAATCCCTGTTCTATCAATTTAATCCTCTCTTCTGTCTGTTTAATCCCAGCTATTTATCTAATCCTCTCTTCTATGTTGAATCCATCTTCTATCTATCTAATCCCCTCTGCCATCTATTTAATCTTCTATCTATCTAATCCCTCGTCTATCTGTTTAATCCCTCTTCTATCTATCTAATCCCCCTTCTATATATTTAATCCTTTTATCTATCTAATCCCTCATATATATCTAATCCCCTCTTCTATCTATCTAATCCCTTTTCTGTCTATTTAATCCCTCTTCTATGTACTTAATCGCCTCTCACGCCACTCATCAATGAAAGTAGAGGAAATCGCTCTCTATATCTCTTACCATCTATCCATCAATCTATCAACTTAATCCCCATCTATCTACTTAATCCTCCCCTCTATCTATCTAATCCCCTCTTCTATGTAATCCCCACTAATCCCACTCACCGATAAAAACATAGGTAATTGCGTCCATATCTCTGTCTATCTCTCAGTCCATAAATCTGTCTATCAACTTAATCCCCTTGTATCTACTTAATCCCCTCTTCTGTCCATCTAATCCCCTCTTCTATGTAATCCCCACTCATCCCACTCACCGGTAAATGCAGAGGAAATCGCCGATACAACCATAGTGGACAGCATACCTATGGATCCCGTATAACAGTAGGTGATGTCGTAGAAGGTGTTCTGTGTACCTGGCCTGTTGAGGGAGAGAGGGATGTGATACAGTTGGGTGGCGTACACACACACACACACACACACACACACACACACACACACACACACACACACTCTCTCTCTCTCTCTCTCTCTCTCTCTCTCTCTCAGGACCTAGAGTAAATACATCACTCTCTACATTCTCTCCCCGACACACCGCACACACACGAAATCAGCATTAACTCAGTCTGCCTCTAATACCACTACATCTCTTGTGCACCCACTTACACACACACACACACACACACACACACACACACACCACTCTCCCCTACTCACTCCTCATCCTCTGAACTCAACTCCACCATTTCACACACACACACACACACACACACACACACACACACACACACACACACACACACACACACACACACCTACTCACTCTTCATCCTCTGCACTCAACACCATTTCCGTCGTAGCGTGCAAACTTGAATTGCCGAAGAGAGCGGTATCGTTGACGGGCGTGGTGGTGGCGTTGGGGGCACATCCAGCCGTGGAAAGGGGCAGCATAGGGGGGGATCCGCCCCCTCTTATGAATTTGCCGATCACGAGGGTCAACAGGAAAACGAATGAGCATAGGAAGCCAAGGAAAGAGCCCTGCGGAGGAAGTAATAGTAATAATAATAATAATAATGATAATAGTAGTAGTAGTAGTAAGAACAACAACAATCATAATAATAATAATAATAATAATAATAATAATAATAATCCTCAATCCCGTTTGGGGTGGCCACAAACAAATCGCCTCCAAGTCGCCCTGTCCCCCGCCATTTCACTGCCCTGCTCCCAACTCACCCCCCCCCTCTCTCATATACCTCTCCACCCCATCCCTCCATCTCATAATAACCCACACACACCAACGGGTCCAAGTGCCGCAGTGACTTAGACGCTTAAAATATAATTACTTCAGTCACTCAGGTCAGTAGCTTTTTAGTTGACCATACCTAGTGAACTTTAATCTTTGACCTTTTTCTGTGACCTTGATCTTTGAGTTTTTCATGCAAAGAAGAAGGAACCAAAGGCTGGAAATGCTCTGATAGTCGATTCTCTTTATCTTCCTTTACGCTGATCCCTTCCATAATGCCTGGTCAACATTGGATCAAAATTATTTATGTTGACCTTCCCTGTGGCCTTGACCTTTGACCTGGTATTCTCAAAATCAATAAGTCAGCCCCCTAAGTGATCCTCAACTCGCCCACCAAGTTAGGTCAAAATCAGATGAAAATTGTTGTAGCTATTTTGCACACAGACACACGGATCAGTGACCATGCTGTGTGACCTTACTCTTGGCTTAATTATTCGCAAAATTTAATCCCTGTTTGCCTGACCATCAACCCTTCCACCATGATTAGGTCAAGGTCAGAGTTGCTTGCTTTGACCTTGACCTCTGATCTACACCTTTAATCTTCCCCTGTGACCCTGACTGTTCTCCAAATAAAATCTATTATTCATAAAAAGGATAGCTAGACTTCTTGGCTGACCTTCAACCTTTCCACCAAGATTGGTCCAAATCGACTCAGATCTGTTGGAGTTATTTTGTTAAACCACACACACACACACACACACACACACACACACACACACACACACACACACACACACACACACACACACACACATAAAGAGACAGATAGACAGAAACAGAGAGAGAGAGACACACACACACACACACACACACACACACACACACACACACACACACACACACACACACAGCAGCAACCACCCATCAAAGCAAACCACACACACACAGACACGCTCTCCCTCCACAGGCGCGGATGTAAAAGAGCAAAACAGTACACCTGCGCCCACCTTAGCATTTGCCCAGGGAATTAAGATGCCAGCCATGAAGACGCCAGCGAGTGGTCCGGAAATGGCGCTGACGATGAGATTAATTACGTGAAAGATGTTCCCTAGGTTTCCCACAAGTAGGCCGAGGCAGACCGCAACTACGCCTGTGAGAGACGCTGTAGAGAAAGTGAGAGAGGCTTGAGTGAGAGAGAGGGGCTGGGAGAGAGGGTGGAGAGTGAGAGAGCAGGGTTGAGAGGGGATACAGAGGGTGAGAATGGGAGGATAGAGGATGGGGTTAGAGACGAGAGGCTGAAAGAGAGCACAGAGTGAGAGTGGGGTTGAGAGAGAGGTTAGAGTGAGAGAGTGGGGTTGGGAGAGAAAGTAAAGGGAATGAGAGAGTGTGGGGCTGAGAGACAAAGTAAAGAGAGGGAGAGTGTGTGAGGACAGTGGATAGATTGAGAGAGGGAAGGTTGGGAGAGATTACAGAGTGAGAGTGGGGTTGGGAGAGGGGTTATAGAGAGGGAGAGCGAGGAGTTGAGTGGAGTGACAGAGGATGGGGGTGGAAGGACATGAGAGAGGGGAGGAGGAGAGAGGGGTTAAAGAGAGTGAGAGAAGAGGAGGTTGAAAGAGAAATTAAAGAGTGAGAGGGGGAGATTGAGAAAGAAATGAATTAAAGTGAGAGAGGGGGGGGTTGAGAGAAACTAAGGAAAGGGAGAGAGAGGGGAAAGTTGAGAGAGAAATTGAAGAGAGTGGGAGGATAGGGGGTAGAGAGAGAGGAGGAGGAGGGGTTTTGGGCTGATTGAAAATGGGTTGGATGAGAGAGAGGGAGGGAGAGAGAGAGAGAGAGAGAGAGAGAGAGAGAGAGAGAATCTGGCAATAACAAGAATAACACAAAAATTACTTCATGATACAAAATTATCAATACTTTTTTTTTTTGACTAGTACCTAAAAATTATATAAAAAAAAAAAAAAAAAAAAAGCTAAATTGTAATGAGGAAAACCTAAAACTGTCAGAATGAAATGTTGGTCTGCTATTCAATGCATCTATAGCACACTTAAGGCATGTCCGTCACTTTCCTCCCTGACGCATCATAGAGAGAATCATCTATGGCCTGAGAAACATACCAAGCCTCTCACAGCTTAGGAATATTAGCCAGCAGAGGAAAGTGAGAAGTAGAAGAGGCATTTTCTCCAACAGTCCGTCTATTCTAGCTTGGTAAAACTGAGCCACGCCCCTAACCTGTATGCTGAGTTGTGATTGGGTGGATTGACACAGACACTAAACCGCAAATTGGAGTGCAAAGTCCCTATTTCTTAACGAATATTTTTAGTCGATCCATATTTTGCTGACTGCACTACACAATGTGGGATGCAGGCTAACCATAACAATACTCCTTTCACCGTAACTTGGCCCAGATTTTCATCCTTTTGCAGCTCACTTCACGTAGCTCGGTGGCAGAAAAAGATATTAATACGGCTATGCATCCCTCCCATAGCACTTCTTCGTGATTAGCATCATATTATAGTGTTAATCTACTGCCACAACTCAGCATTTAAGGTGGATAGATGGCAATTTTAGGCCAAGTTGGAGTAAAGGGAGTATAGAAAACAGAGATGCTCCTAAGATATCATTATAATATTACCGTGTTGCATTCCACTTTGCGACTTAATATTTGTAGCATTATTTTTTGTAGTAATGTCATGTGTAGTCTGTTCACCTTCAGTTGGTCCAGATTTTCGTCCTTTTGCAGCTTATTTCACGTAGCTCAGTGGCAGAATAACACTATGGCTCTACGTCCTTCCCAAAGCACTTCTTCGTGACTAGCGCCGTATACTAGTTTTAATCTGTTGCTACAAGGTGGTAGTAGGGATGGGGATAGGGCAGCTTTAGGCCATATTAAAGAGGTCAGCTAACGAAGGCTTCCTAGCACCTCTTCCTAGGCGATTTATTTTAAGTGTGGCTACAAACTTGGGTGGATTTTCTCGTGGATTTAAGAATCTCTCTCTCTCTCTCTCTCTCTCTCTCTCTCTCTCTCTCTCTCTCTCTCTCTCTCTCTCTCTCCCTACCCAAGCGATTTATTTTAAGTGTGGCTACAAAGTTGGGTGGATTTTCTCGTGGCTTATTGAAGCTCCCCAACACCTCTTCCTAAGCGATTTATTTTAAGTGTGGCCACAAACTTGGGTGGATTTAAGAAGCTCACTAACACCTCCTCGTAGGCAGTTTATTTTAAGTGTGGCTACAAACTTGGGTGGATGTTCTCGTGGATTTATGAAGCTCCTTAACACTTCTTCCTAGGTGATTTATTTTAAGTGTGGCTGCAAACCTGGGTGGGTGCTCTCGTGGATTAATGAAGCTCCCCAACACCTCTTCCTGAGCGGTTTATTTTAAGTGTGGCTACAAACTTGGGTGGATGTTCTCGTGGATTAATGAAGCTCCTAACACCTCTTCCCAAGCGATTTATTTTGTTTATTTCACCTTGCTGTCCTTTTCTGAGTTACTTAAAGCTTTGTAATACTGCTATACTCTTCATAAATAACGTAGCTAAGGAAGAAGTGTTAGGGAGCTTAACCAACGAGAGTATGAGCCCTAATAAGATAAGGATAGCAGGTGGAGGGGCAGGATAAGACAAGGATAGCAGGTGGTTAGGGCAGGTAAAGGCAAGGATAGCAGGTGGTTAGGGCAGGTAAAGGCAAGGATAGCAGGTGGTTAGGGCAGGATAAGACAAGGATAGCAGGTGGTGGAAGATTAATAAGACAAGGATAGTAAGTGGATAAGACAAGGATTACAGGTGGTGAAAGGTTAATAAGACAAGGATAGCAGGTGATAGGAGAGTAATAAGACAAGGATAACATGTGGATAAGACAAGGATAGCAGATGGTGGAGGATTAATAAGACAAGGATAGCAGGTGGATAAGACAAGGATAGCAGGTGCTGGAGAATTAATAAGAGAAGGATAGCAGGTGGATAAGACAAGGATAGCAGGTGGTTAGGGCAGGATAAGACAAGGATAGCAACCCACAGAGCAGCTTGATGACGGTCGTGGCGCCGCGGTCGGAGAGTTTGGCGAAATAGGGTCTGTGCTTCAGAAAGTCCTCCCAGATGAGACACGCCGCTGAGTTGCCCGACGAGGAGAGCGAGCTGTGTGAGAGAGAGAGATTAGAGATAGCGAGAGAGAAGGAGGGGGGATTAGAGAGAGGGGGGGAGAGAGCATGAAAGGGGTGTCGAGGGGGAAGAGGGTGGGAGAATTTTGAGTGGGTGCTGGAGAGAGAGAGAGAGAGAGTATAAAGCTAGAAGAGTGAGCTAACAGAACAATATTATTTCGAGAGAGAGAGAGAGAGAGAGAGAGAGAGAGACAGACAGACAGACAGAAAGAAACACATAGATAAACTGCCAAATATATAGACAGGAGACCAAACACATAAAAAAAACATATCTCACCTTAAAACACCGCCATACACAGCTGCTACGAAAAGACCGGACAGACCAGGTAAATGACCGAGCTTATTAGTGACCAGGTAAGGCATGATTTGGTCTGCCTTGGTCGTGTAGCCCGCCTCTAGTGGGTCGCAATCTTGGTAGACCGCGTAGGCCACCAGACCGGAGAAGTAGAAGAGAATCCATAAGACCCACAGACCGAACAGGAAGAACCACGCCAGTCTGAGGGCAGAGAAGGGGGTGGTGAGAGAGAGAGAGAGAGAGAGAAAGAGAGAGAGAGAGAGTGCTTGTATACCGAAGTAAAAAGAACACGCAAGATTAAAAATAAAGTGTGTGTGTGTGTGTGTGTGTGTGTGTGTGTGTGTGTGAGAGAGAGAGAGAGAGAGAGAGAGAGAGAGAGAGAGAGAGAGTAATATAACAGCTTTCTTAATTTTAATATTGTGGTTCTAGGTTCATTTAAAACGTGAACCCAGTGGACTGCAGGCTTATTATTTTCCCTTCTCCTGCAGTCCACCCTCTTTCTATAGGGGTATAGGGTTTGTCTCTCTCCACCACCCTGTTTTAGACGGCATTGTTCATCATCATCATCATCATCTTCACTGTTATCATTATCTTAACCGCAATTATCATCATCATCTTAACTACAGTCATCATCGTCATCATCATCATCACCTTCCCAACCACCACCACCTCCATCATCATCATCATCATCATCCCAACCACGCCACCACCACTTCCCTCATCCATCATCATCATTATCATCATCATCATCATCATCATCATCATCATCATCATCATCATCATCATCATCATCCCAACCACCCCCACCACCACCACCACCGCCATTACCACCACCACCACCACCACCACCATCATCATCATCATCATCATCATCACCACCACCACCAGCACCATCATCAAAAATATTTCTCAGGTGTTTCAGAATGTCAAGTTTGTGTCCGATATATTAAAAAAAATGTTAACTCCTCCATTCTGATCACTAATATTGAAACAGTGAGGCGTGGAGAGGCGTAACAAAAAATAATAATAATAATAACAGCTTTTTCAATAATATTCGCATGGTTAAGGGAAGAAAAGACAATTATTTTTGGATTGGGAGAGTTGGTGTGGTGGTGAGGCCCTGGAGAGAGAGAGAGAGAGAGAGAGAGAGAGGTGTCTTTGAAGGAGGGTATGTGAGAGAGAGAGAGAGAGAGAGAGAGAGAGAGAGAGAGAGAGGAGTTGGCTTTAAGGAAGGGCATGTATGTCAGGAAGGACTGGGGTCATTTTCTTTGGTAGGTGAGGGCGCCCACCATCCACTCACCCAATGTAGTGCTGCCTTTAGGTAACTCTGCACTGAATGAAAATCGAAATTGCTTACAGTAACGAGGCACGGAAGTTACATAGGGAAACATCTCTGGTATATATTTGTACCCACGTGGGGGCATGCGAAGGTGTGAGACTCAGGAAACTTGCAGGGAAAATTATCTACCTATTTTGATGAGGTAGCGTGCTAAAAGTGGAAAATCTCTTGTGGATATTAATAGGCGGTAGGTATGAGCGCCGAAATGGTGACATGTGAAGGTGTGGGGGACGTAGGAGAGGAACGAACATGTAAAATACTTAATAATCTCCCAAGTTTTTACAATATAGTGAAGGTACTGACGAAGGTGAAGTAGTAGTAGGTATTAATATTAGTGAACAAGTGGTGATATGTGAAGGCTTATTAAAAAAAACCTAGTGGTCCTCAGGTAACGGACTCAATCATCTACCTGTCTGCCTACCTTGACGATATAGTGAAGATACCGACAAAGGCGAAGTAGTAGTAGGTATTGATATTAGTGGACAAGTGGTGACATGTGAAGGCTCATTAAAAAAAAGAAACTAGTGGTCCTTAGGTAACGGACTCAATCATCTACCTGTCTAATTACCTTGACGATATAGTGAAGATACCGACGAGGGCGAAGTAGTAGTAGGTATTGATATTAATGGACAAGTGGTGACATGTGAAGGCTTACTAAAAAAAACTTAGTAGTCCTCAGGTAACGGACTCAGTCATCTACCTGTCTGCCTACCTTGAGGATACAGCGAAGGTGCTGACGGAGGCGAAGCGCTGGTGGGTGGATTGGTTGAGTCCGATGGCTGAGATGATGAGGAAAATGCCGAAGACGAACGTGGAGCTGAACGTGTGGCGAACGTACGGGCTCGGGTCCATGCTGCTCAGGGGAGAGGGAGGGTGGTGGTTACATAGATCGTACAGACATAGAGGTCCCTGGGTGATATACACAGTAGGCGTGGTGATACGTAGATCTTACAGATATAGAGTTACGCAGATCACACTTAGAGGAGCAAGGGATACAGAGTGTGGTTGCATAGATCACACAGACCAAGAGTAGATATACACAATAGATTTCACCCACATAGTTACACAGATATATAGACCATACAGACAGAGGTACAAAATACACAGAGTTATTCACAAAACGTACAATCAGTTTTATAGTACACCCAGACCACATTATACATTCTCTTTATTTTTTTTCGTATCCAGGTAAAAGGGAACCAGAGGCTGACCTGACAAAATTTATCTTTTTTATGGAATGTCAACAGGGCAGAAAGAGGATCTATTGAGTAGTTGCGAGATTTGGGCGATAGGGAAGTCCAGAATAGCTACATTAATAACTTTCATAGTAGTAGTAGCAGTAGTAGTAGTAGTAGTAGTAATAGTTGTGGTAGTAGTAGTAATAATAGTAGTAGTAGTAGAAGTAGTAGTGGTAATAATAGTGGTAGTAGTTGTTGTTCTTCTTTTTCTTCTTCTTCATCTTCTACTTCTTCAGCGCCAGTCAGTCTGTCCGAGCACACCCATCAACCGCAGGCAAACAGCCGTCCCTGCATGGCTATCCAGTGCCGTGGTCTGAAATTCCTTGCTGTTGACGTCTCGCGACAGACAGGCGCGGGGAAAAGTGTAGATATTTGGTTCCCGGATGAACACCACATATGCGTCTCTCCCTCAGGTAACATGGGCACCATAGCAGGCTCATTTCACCCTATCTGGTTATATGGTTACCACCCAGCGTTGTAAGTGGCTTCATGGGTTAGGGGAAACCATTAGACTTGTCACTCAGTGTAGAGCCGCCTGAGGTGGAAATAAGAGTGATAAAAAGTGACAGGAAGGAAAGGGAAGGACAGGAAGAGAGGAGGGGAGACGCAGAAATAGAATGATAAAGGTCAAGGAAAATGTAGGCAGCGCTCCATCAAGTGAGTGGATGATGGACCACCTACCACCAGGTCTTCGTAATATCAACACAAATGGCGTTTTTAAGTATGGTGTGAAAATAAGTTTGACGTCACGTACTTGCTGGTCAGGCATTATGCTTCCACTCGTGCCTCAGGTGTGTGTGTGTGTGTGTGTGTGTGTGTGTGTGTGTGTGTGTGTGTGTGTGTGTGTAGGTAGGTAGACAGGTAGATAGGTAGGTAGATGCGTGGTTACGGATATGTGTATGTGTGTAAATGTATGCACGGTATGTAGGTATATAGGTCAGAAGGTCAGATAGGTAGGCAGGCAGGTGTGTATATGTGTATGTGTATAAATATGTGTGCATGTATGTATGTATGAACGTATGTGTATGTATGTACGTATGTGTATGTATGTACGTATGTGTATGTATGTACATATGTGTATGTATGTACGTATGCGTATGTATGTATGTATATATGCATGTACGTACTTGAAAAATTCCAGTCTTTGTCCCTGTTCTGCTCTGTGCCACACCTCGGCCACGCCACCCAGGTCTATGCAGCACAGTATCACCACGGCCAGTACTCCACCAAACATCAGTAGTGTTTGTAGTACATCTGTGTACACCACTGCCTTCACTCCACCCTGAGGGAGAAGAGTAGTAGTAGTAGTGGTGGTGGTAACAGTAAGAGTAGTAATAGTAAGAGGTGGTGGTGATGGTGGTGTTATAATAGCAGTAGTAGTAGTAGTAGTAGACCCGTAACATCAATAGCTACACATTTAAGGAAAGAATAACTACACATATAAATCCTACTCTTGATAAGGAGAGAATAACTTAAAGTGGAGATGAACGCTTGTTAGTGTATGAAAAGCAGGAATGGGTCTCTCTCTCTCTCTCTGTAATAAAGTGACCAGAGATGCACTTTATACTCAAAGTGCGGTGGTTCTGTAATCAGTTCACTATAACTTGGCCTAAAATTGACATCTTTCCACCTCGAATTATGAAGTATAGGGATTAAAACTAGAATATGATGCTAGTCACGAAGAAGTGCTGTGGAAGGTGGTGTAGAGCTGTCAGCTTTTCCTATAACTGTCGTCTTTCCATCTTGAACTGTAAACTATAGAGCAAGAGATAAGAATTATGATGCTAGTCACGAAGAAGTGCTATGGAAAAGGTGTAGAGCCAATCTGATTAATTCACTGGCTTTCTTAACAACTTTCAATCACTGTTTAATTAGTTCCAGGTAATTTTTTTATTTCCTTAGCTTATTTCCTCATTTATTTCCTCATTTATTTCCTCATTTATTTCCTCATTTATTTCCCCATCTGCTTCCTCATTTCCTCATTTACTTCCTCATTTCCTTATTTCCTCATTTTTTCCCTTATTTCCTCATTTATTTCCTCATTTATTTCCTCATTTCCTTATTTCCTCATTTTTTCCCTTATTTCCTCATTTATTTCCTCATTTATTTTCTCATTTATTTCCTCATCTATTTCCTCATTTATTTTCTCATTTATTTCCTCATTCATTTCCTCATTTTTTTCCTCATTTATTTCCTCATTTGGTTTCAGGCCATGTTTCATTTCCTCATTTTCTGTTCGTGGTTAAAATCGAGGGTCATTCATGGTGCAATTTTTTTTTTTTCATTTTTCTTTTTTTTTTTTTTCATTTCTACCTCCAATTTTTAGGATTTTGCCTTTTCTAATATTAAAATCCATCAGCCATATTTAGACCCAATTAATAGGTCAGTCGAGGTCACTGGGAATTACCTGCCTTTGTAAATATATATATATATATATATATATATATATATGTTTTTGAGAGGAGGTGGGTGTTGGGGGGAGGGCAGCGCAATGGCAGGGGACAGGGCGACGTGGAGGCGATTTGTTTGTGGCCACCCCTTACGGGATTAAGGCGTCAGGCGATAGATAAACAGATTTTTTATGTCAATGAAAAATCCCATAACATTTTAATTTTCTTGTCAGGTGTTAAGATAAATGGAGGATAATTTTCTTGTCAGGTGTTAAGGTAAGTGGACAATAATTTTCTTGTTCTCAGGTGTTACGGCAAATGGACAATAATTTGCTTGTTGTCAAGTGTTAAGGGACGATTATTTTCTTGTCATTTTTTCAGTTTTATTTATTTTTTTTTCATTTGTTTATCTAAAAAAAATATTGGTGTTATATTTACTTGCTTTTACTGATGAGGAACACTGTTTTTATTAATATCCTTTATTTTCTTTACGGAGCTGTCTATCTATGTATCTATTGCCAGACGCCTCAATCCTGTAAGGGGTGGCCACAAACAAATCGCCTCCACGTCCCCCCTTCCCCCGTCATTTCACTACCCTCCCCCAGCTCACACACCCCTCTCTCATATACCTCTCCACTCCATCCTTCCACCTCCTCCTCGGCCTCCTCCTCACACACACACACTCTCCTCGTTAGTCTTTCGCTCTCCATCCTCTCCACTCCATCCCTCCACTTCATCCTCGGCCTTCCCCTCCCTCTCCCCCTTGCACTCCACTCACACGGTCTTTCCTCGTTAGTCTCTCGCTCTCAATCCTCTCCATTCCATCCCTCCACCTCATCCTCGGCCTTCCCCTCCGTCTCCCCCTCTCCTCGTTAGTCTCTCGTTCTCCATCCTCATCACTTTCCATCATACACAGAACTAATGCTAAAAATACTCACAATAGTAATATAGAAGGTGCAGATGGCGCCCATGATGGCCATAGATGCAAACGTGGATAGATTGGTGACGGTGGAGAGGGCGAGGGAAGGTGCGTACAGACACATTCCCATATAAATACCTGTAGTTAGTAGTTGACCTGTCGTGGCTAGTTTTCGAAGCGCTATGCTCTTATATCGCAGCTCTAGATACTGAAAGGGAGAGGAAAATAGATAGATAGATGGACACAGCTCCCAACCCTTCCCCATACCTCTCCCCCAGCTCCCAACCCTCCCCCATACCTCTCCCCCAGCTCCCAACCCTCCCCTATACCCCTCCCCCAGCTCCCAACCCTCCCCCATACCCCTACCCCAGCTCCTAACCCTCACCCATACCTCTTCCCCAGCTCCCAACCCTCCCCTATACCCCTCCCCCAGCTCCCAACCCTCCCCCCTACCTCTCCCCCAGCTCCCAACCCTCCCCCATACCTCTCCCCCAGCTCCCAACCCTCCCCTATACCCCTCCCCCAGCTCCCAACCCTCCCCCATACCTCTCCCCCAGCTCCCAACCCTCCCCCATACCTCTCCCCCAGCTCCCAACCCTCCCCTATACCCCTCCCCCAGCTCCCAACCCTCCCCCATACCCCTACCCCTGCTCCCAACCCTCCCCCATACCCCTCCCCCAGCTCCCAGCCCCCTCATACCCCTCCCCCAGCTCCCAGCTCCCCCATACCCCTACCCCAGCTCCCAGCCCTCCCCCATACCCCTACCCCAGCTCCCAACCCCACCTACCCGTCATTCTAAGCTTACTTCATACTTAAAACTCTTTCTCATACTATTTTACACTTACATAAACCACTAGCATGAATAAAAAGTGTGAAAAATACTTAATGTAACTGTCAACACACATCAGGAGAAAATTAATACATTATAACATAGAAAGGAACACGTTACCTTGAACAACTTTCACCCCAGGCTTCACACACACACACACACACACACACACACACACACACACACACACACACACACACACACACACACACACACACACACACACACACACACACACACACACACACGCTTTCTCTCTCTCTCTTTCTCTCTCTCTGCTGTGTGTGTGTGTGTGTAAATATGTCTGTCTGTCTGTCTCTGTCTGTCTATTTACCTTTTTTTTCAGGTTACTTTCTTTGTCCCTTTATTTTAGGTAGAAAAATTGATAGATAGACAGGTATAGATATAGATAGGTAGGTAGACACACAGACAGAAAGACAGATAGATAGATAGGTAGATAGACAGACAGTAGGTAGACATAGATAGATAGATAGATAAATAGATAGACAGATAGGTAGACATAGATAGATAGATAGATACATACATACATACATACATAGATACATACATTATTTTTTTTTCTCCATTTGTTTTTCCTTCCTCCGTTCTGTTATTTAAAAAAAAAAAAAAACAGACAGATAGGTACAGTAGATAGATAGTTAGATATATAGACAGATTGTTAGGTAGGTAGATAGATAGACGGTTAGGTAGACAGACAGACAGACAGATAGACAGAGGCGGTGGCTGAATCGGTAGAGAGGCGGCCTGCAGTCCTAATAGACCCAGGATCGAATCCCGGCTGGGGCAGTGAACAATTTAAGGAGTTGAATTTCATAAAAGCAGACTTTCCTGATCTACCAGATGACCCGCCGACATGTCGTAGAAATACCCCCGCTAATACCAGTACACCAGTCCTGTATGAGACAGCCCTAGCATGTATTCAATATGGACGGTGGGTGTTAGCGCCGAAGTGGTGACATGTGGAGGTGTAGGAGGACTTTTGGGTCTTGGAATAGGTCACTGCCCCCAAGAAATAGGCCCAGAGTCGGACACGTAAGAAAAAAAAAATCTATAATCCTCACCTCATTCAACGACGTAATCCTCAGGTTATAGAGAATAGGCAGAGTAATCCTGTTAACTATAATTGTCCCCAAGATGCAGCCCAGGAGAGAGACGGACAGCTGTGTGCCGAAGTAGTAGACTTCTGTGGCATTCCCTGCGACACAGAGTTACATAGATTATACAGAGCAACAGGGACTGGGTAATAGTTTTGAGATGGTGATGAAAAAGGGATGGGGAATGGAGATAGACTGATGGATAGATGTGGATAGATAATTAGGTAGGTAGGTAGTGACAGGTAAGTAGGTAGGTAGGTAGATAGAGTGATAGGTAAGTAGGTAGGTAGAGTGACTGATAGATTAGTAGGTAGGTAGGTAGATAGACTGATGGATTGATGTGTAGACGTGGATAGTTAAGTAGGTAGGTAGATAGAGTGATAGATGAGTAGGTTGGCTGGTAGATAGAGTGATAGATAAGTAAGTAGTTAGGTACATAGATGGATTGATTGATAATTGGAACGCCTACAGCAAGAACCCTGTCGCCTTTGGGTGTGCTATTTCATGAGCTTTTTATTTTACCGGGTATCTATCTTTTTCTTGACGCCTCGATCCCGTGAAGGTTAGCCACAAACAAATCGCCTCCACGTCGCCCTGTCCTCTACCATTTGGCTTCCCTCCCCCCCAACTCACACACCCCTCTCTAATATGTCCCTCCGCTCCATCCCTTCATCTCTTTCTTGGTCTCCCTCTCTTTCTGTCCCCCTCCACCTCACTCACATACGCGCTTAAAGCAAGTCTCTCAGTCTCCATCCTCTCCACATGGCCAAACTATCTCAAAATATTTCTCGTAACACTTTCTGTCACATCCACATCAGTGCTATAACACTTCTTCACGTCCTCATTTGTCAGTCTGTCTCTCCACTCAACTCCACATGCTCCTTTCTCCTTTACTTTTCTCATTTGTCAGTCTCTCTTTCCACGTAACTCCACATGCTCCTCTCTCCTTCACTTCCTCATTATGTCAGTCTGTCTCACCACATGACTCCACATGCTCCTCTCAAGTATTCATTTCCACTTCTTTCACTCTTGACTTGCGTCCTTCCAACAAGGTCCAAGCTTCACTTCCATACGTTAGAGTGGGGATCACACCACTGTCATGCAGCGACTTTTTACTTCCATGCTCACTTCCCTATTCCATATCACAGCTTTCAGTGAACCAGCAACCTCTCAACCCTGCTTTACCCTTTCCTGTCCTTCGTCCTCCAAATTTCCCATCCTTTCTTATCACACCACCTAAGTACTGAGAGAGACATTTTCCTTTTCCTCGCCAATCAGGTCCACTCTGTATGCTGTGACTTATTTTCTCTCAAAGACCATTGCTTTACGCTTACCCACATTCACTTTTAGATTCCGTTGCCAACATTCGCTTCCAAACTCATTATCAACCCTTGCAGCTCAGATTGATCTCACTTCATCCAATCCATACTCCCACTCACTCACACGTTCACAATCCATACTCCCATTCACTCACACATACCCCCAATCCATACTCCCACTCATTCACACATTTACAATCCATACTTTTACTCACACGTGACCAATTCATACCCCCACTCATTCACACTTTCACAATCCATATTCCCACTCTCACACATTTACCTCCATTTGGTCTCAGTTTGCCCACATATTTCGTCTTTTGCATCCTCAAGCACCTGAACAATTTCTTTCTTTCACTTCATCATTAACACCTCTCACATTCCAACTCGCTTTCCTTATCCTGTCCCTTGTTTGGTCGTTGGTCATCAACTGTGGGTCTCTTTGGGTCCTGGTCTTCTCTGTTGTATGTTTATTTAGCTAATTTTACAAAGCAGGACAGTTTTTCATGCAAGGAAGAAGGAACCCAAGGCCAGAAATCCATAAAATTGTTCCTTCCATTAAAAAAAAAAAAAAAAGAGCTGAGCCAAATTCAAGATCTCTTCATATTTCGTTGTACATCCGACTGCCCACTTTATCGCCACAGAAGGAACACCCGTAATTTGGTTATATGGTTACCACCCAGCGTAGCAAGTGATTTCTTGGCTTGTCACTCTGAGTTACCTAAGAGTGGCCCTACATCGAGTGAGTGGATGATAGGCGTCCCCAACCATCCTGTGGTAAA
This sequence comes from Coenobita brevimanus, assembly GCF_032717465.1. Lineage (NCBI taxonomy): Eukaryota > Metazoa > Arthropoda > Malacostraca > Decapoda > Coenobitidae > Coenobita > Coenobita brevimanus. The sequence goes on from NC_136994.1 coordinate 14,468,437, forward strand.
GGCAAACGACCTTTAATTTTTGAGGTTTGAAGTCAACCATTTCTCGTGTTGGTGCATAATGATGGGTGTCAGACACTGGATGGTTTGTGGCATGCAGCTTCACACACACACACACACACACACACACACACACACACACACACACACACACACACACTGAATATTCTAGGTTGGAAGAGTGGCCCTGTCTCAACATAATCACAACTTCTGCGTGTTATACCTCAGGTCGCCTTGGGTCAACTGCGCATATTGAATTCATGATAAAGATAAACCTTATCATTTGTTACATATATATATATATTATTTAAGATTCTGTGCCTGTCTTCCCACATCATCACTTATCACATCTCGTGCTTGTCTTATCTCGAAAACCAAGTCACCTGCAGTTGTGCATTTTTAAATGAAGGACGCTGATGAGAAGCCTACATATGGTGACGCTGTGGGTGAAGCATCTGCGGCGTCCACCAAGGAGCCACATCTCTTCATATTTCCCTGCACCACGCCGTAGGAAAGACCTGGCCCGACCCTGGTGTGGTGCTGTCTACCACATGAGGGCACTGGGTCCTTACATGGTGTGTGTGTGTATATATATATATATATATATATATATATATATATATATATATATATATATATATATATATATATATCATCAGCCGTTTGAGTATTCACTGCAGGACCGGCCTATACCGACGTAAGTCGGGACGATACAGCCAATGTATCTCTACCAAGAGGCTTAGGCTGTCTGGTAGAGACTGTATGTAGGGTGAGAAGTGCTTGTAAGTGTAACTGTAATGTTGTAGTGGCTTTGGATATGTGTGTAGTCTGTGAACCAAGCGTAATCGGCCCGCGCAAGCCGACTGGGTGCAAGCATACTTTATACTAAGCGACACTGGTTCAACCACAGCACCCCTTATGTCCGCCAAAACAGTATGTGGCCGGGTGAACACTCACGAAGTTTATTACCCTGGTGGGGCGCGAACACTGGTTCACCCGTGTATGAAACACACACTCTACCTCTGTACCACAGAGGCTCCATATACATATATATATATATATATATATATATATATATATATATATATATATTTATTTATGCTAGGAAGAAGGAACCAAAGGCCACAAGCCCGCAATAACTGTTCCTTCCAAGAGAAAAACAAAATACAAGAGAGAGCCAAATTCAAGATCCGATCATTTTGAGATGCCTGGACACACTCCGTTTGAAAGACTGGAGATCATAGGAAGCAGGAAATACAGACAAGAGGGAGACAGTTCCAGAGTTGACCTGTTGCATAAATTAAGGACTGGGAGTAACGGTTAACTCTTGCATTAGAGAGTTGGACAGTAAAGGGATGCGAGTTTTTTTTTTTTTTTTTTTTTATGCGAGGAAGAAGGAACCAAAGGCCATGAGCCCGCAGTAACAGTTCCCTCCAAGAGAAAAACAAAATACAATATAGAGCCAAATTCAAGATCCGATCATTTTGAGATGCCTGGACACACTGCGTTTGAAAGACTGGAGATCATAGGCAGCAGGAAATACAGACAGAGGGAGACAGTTCCAGAGTTGACCTGTTGCATAAATGAAAGACTGGGAGTAACGGTTAATTCTTGCATTAGAGAGTTGGACAGAAAAAGGATGAGAGTCTGCTGCCAGACGGGTGCTACGCGCCCGTCGTAGAGGTGGAGGAATGCAAGCAGACAGTTCAGAGGAGCAGTGACCATTAAAGTAGCGATAGAAAAGAGATAAAGATGCAACAGTGCGGCGAAGAGACAGAGGTTGAAGGGAGTCAGTAAGAGGAGGAGAGTTAATGAGACGAAAAGCCTTTGACTCCACCCCATTGAGAAGAGCTGTATGAGGGGAGCCTCCCCACACATCTTGTACTCCACACAGGGGCGGATAAAACCCCTGTATAGAGTCAACAATTGCGCAGGGGTAAAGAAAGAGTGGAGTCAGCTTAGCACACCCAATCTCTTGGAAGCAGATTTTACAAGAGATGTAATATGATCTTTCCAAGATAAGTCCCGAGTAAATGAAACCCCAAGCATGTTCAAGGATGATGTAGGATTAAGCTGAATATTATTAAACATTAGTGGGTATACCTGTGGAAGATTTTGTCGGGTTGAAAGGTGTAAGAACTGAGTCTTAGATGCATTAAAGACAACCATATTATTTTTACCCCAGTCAGAGATACGAGCCAAGTCAGACATTAGGTGTGCCATAGCCTCATCCCTTGTTTGTTGAAGTAACTGTTGAGATGGGCGTTGCGGGAACCGAATGGAAAGGTGAAGGGTGGAGTCATCAGCGTATGAGTGGATAGGGTTAGATGTACAGCTTAGAAGATCATTGATGAATAAAAGGAAGAGAGTTGGTGATAGGACAGAGCCCTGAGGAACACCACTGTTGATAGATCTAGGAGAAGAACGATGGCCGTTTGCTGCTAGACGGGTGCTATGCAAGCAGACAGTTCAAAAGAGCAGTTACCATTGAAGTAGCGATAGAAAAGAAATAAAGATGCAACAGTGCGGCGAAGAGACAGAGGTTGATAGGAGTCAGTAAGAGGAGGAGAGTTAATGAGATGAAAAGCCTTTGACTGCACCCTATTGAGAAGAGCTGTATGTATGGAACCTCCCCACACATGCGAGTTGTACTCCACACAGGGGCGGATGAAACCCGTCTATAAAGTCAACAATTGTGCAGGGTTAAAGAAGGAACGGAGTCGGCTTAGCACACCTAATCTCTTGGAAGCAGATTTTACAAGAGATGTAATATGATCTTTCCAAGATAAGTCCCGAGTGAATGAAACCCCAAGCATGTTCAAGGATGATGCAGGATTAAGCTGAATATTATTAATAATTAGTGGGTACACCTGTGGAAGATTTTGTTGGGTTGATAGGTGTAAGAACTGAGTCTTTGATGCATTAAAAACAACAAGATTATTTTTACCCCAGTCAGAGATACGAACCAAGTCAGACATTAGGTGTGCCATAGCCTCATCCCTTGTTTGCTGAAGTAACTGCTGATATGGACATTGTGGGAACCAAATGGAAAGGTGAAGGGTAGAGTCATCAGTGTACGAGTGGATAGGGTTAGATGTACAGCTTAGAAGGTCACTGATGAATAAAAGGAAGAGAGTTGGTGATAGGACAGAGCTCAGAGGAACACCACTGTTGATAGATCTAGAAGAACGATGGCCGTCTACAACAGTGGCTACAGAACGACCAGAAAGGAAGCTATAGATGAAGGGATAGATAGAAGGATAGAAACCGTAAGAAGGCAGTTTGGAAATTAAAGATTTATGCCAGACTCGATCGAAAGCCTTTGAGATGTCAAGTGCAATGGCAAAGCTTTCGCCAAAGTCCCGAAAGGAGGATAACCAGGGAGTCTGAAAGGTAGGTGAGAAGATCGCCAATGTAGCGTCCCTGATGGAACCCGTACTGACGATCAGAAAGAAGGTTGTGATAGGAAAGATGCCTTAAAATTTTTCTATTAAGAATTTACTCGAAAACTTTTGAGATGCAGGATGTTAAAGCAATTGGACGATAGTTAGAGGGTTGGGAATGGTCACCCTTCCTTGGGACTGGCTGAATGAGAGCAAACTTCCAGCGAGAAGGAAAAGTACAAGTTAGACAAAGCCGAGTTTGCCTAGGCAGGGTGTAAGCACAGAAGCACAGTTCTTGAGAACAACAGGAGGGACCCCATCAGGCCCATATGCCTTGTTAGTACTGAGGCCAGTGATGGCAGAAAATACATGAGCTGAAGAAATTTTAATGTCAGCCATGAGGAAGTCAGAGGGGGGAAGTGATGGAGGAACAGCACCGGAATCATCTAAGGTGGAATTGGAGGAGAAAGTCTGAGCGAAGAGATCTGCTTTATCAGTAAAAGAAATAGCTACAGAACCATCAGAGTAGAAAAGAGGGGGGAAGGATGATGAGGTAAAGTTGTTAGAAAGGTTTTTGGCATGGTGCCAGAAGGAGCGGGAAGAATTCGAGTTGGAGAGTTGAGAGCATTTAGTACGGATGAAATTATTTTTTTTAGCAGAGTGAAGAACAGACTTAGCATGATTCCGGGCAGAAACGTATAAAAGATGTGATTCAGGGGTTGGTTCCAGTACCTTTTATAGGCTCTCTCCTTGTTGCGGACATCATTAGAACCAAGGCTTTCTTCCTGAGGTATAGCATGTGGAATACCTCAGGAACCGGATCCCTTTTGAGTGTGCAAGTTCCCCCATGCCTTAGGCGTATGGGAAAGGAGTAGCTTATTAATTTTTCAAGATTATAGGTAAGTTCTTCACCCCAAGGAACTCTTAAGATGCAAGGGGTGATCCATAAATAACGCTTCACTAGAAACTAACTATCTTTTGTGTTACGGGAACGGCTCAGTCGGCTGGTGTGGGCGTAATAGAATTTGGAGTAGGGGAGGAACAGATGATGCAGAGTAAATACTGGTAAAGAAGCTCCCTAACACCTCTTCCTTAGCGATTTGTTTTTGGATATAGGTGGTTAATATCCTTTTAGTATGTTGATGTTTGAAGGATTTATATAACACAGAATAGGACAGTCAAGGTGTCATAAGCAAAATGAATCACTTAAGAAAAGGTGTTAGGGACCTTCCGTAACCTAAGAAAATTGGGGGTCAAGTTAAGTATCCTAGAGAGATTATGATGATGGTAGAGAGAGGATGATAGGTAGAGAGATGATGATGATAGGCAAAGAGATGACGATAGGTAAGCTTAACCAGTCTCTCCTCCTCCAACCAACTTACCCAAAATCGATATAGCTGAGATGATGCCTCCTAGCAGAGAGATAGCCACAGGTAAGGGTGACATATTTCGCCCTCCAAGCAGATACTCCTGTGTTGAGCTGCCTCCTCCTCGAAGGCTTGAATATACTCCAATCCCCACCGACACAGCAAGCATCAGCCCAAACACTGCTGAGTCCGCCGGTGTGAAGTGACCCCCATCCATCCTGTCCTTCGAATGCTAAAATAGGGACTTGGCGGGTTAATTCGACGGTTGTGTGTTGTGCCCCCGAAATAGGGACGTGGCTGGTTAATTTGACGGGTCTGTCCTGTACCCCTGAGAGCTGAAACGGGGACTTTGGGTGGGTAGTTAGACGGTTGTGTGTTGTGGATTTCTTTGAACTTTTCTTTGATACTTAAATATTTTCAGTTCCTTTGATCTGTTACTTAGATTCCTTGACGCCTTACCATCTTAGGTTTACTCCAGTGATTCTTCTCCTCTTCCCTCTTCTTCTTCTTCTCTTCCTCTTCTCCTTCTTCCTCTTCTCCTCTTTCTTTTCTTCTTCTCGGAGTCTCTCACCTACAGATAAATTCCTCTTTGATTCTCAACTGATTTTCTGACCACCTTAAAATTGAACCTTACTCTTCAGGGTTTATTTCTTCTCAGAGTCTTGTGATTCTTATTCCTTAACTTTATTTCTGAATCTTATGGCTGATTCTTTTTCCTCACACTTTATTTCTGATTCTCTTTCCTGTCACTTTATTTCTTCCCTGATTCTTGTGATTCTTTTTCCTGATTCTTACTCCTGATTCTTATTCCTGATGCATTAGTTCTTCTCTGATTCCTGTGATTCTTATTCCTGATTCTTCTTCCTGACGGGTTAGTTCTACCCTGATTCTTGTGATTCTTTTTCCCGATTCTTACTCCTGATTCTTATTCCTGATGCTTTAGTTCTCTGATTCTTGTGATTCTTTTTCCTGACACTATTTATTCTCTGATTCTTGTGATTCTTTTTCCTGACACTATTTCTTCTCTGATTCTTGTGATTCTTATTCCTGATTCTTATTGCTGACACTATTTCTTCACTGATTCTTGTGATTCATATTCCTGATTCTTATTGCTGACACTTTATATGTTTCTTGTGATTCTTTTTCCTGATCTTTATTGCTTATTCTTCCTCCTGACACTTTATTTCTGCTCTGATTCTTGTGATTCTTGCGGGCTGACAATTCTTGATTCACGTCCTTAGTTATTTCCGTCCAGCTGACTTCATATCCTGTCTCACTGTGCTGACGAAATGCTGACAAATGCTGAGTTAGTCTTTCTGTAACCTGACTGTCTTTCGTTATAAATGCTGACCTCCTCGCTTCTGTCTGACTTAATGCTGACTATCGTTCGATCTAGTCACTGTTTTAATGCTGACCAAATGCTGAGTTAGCCGTTTGCAGCCTATCTTTCGTTGTAAATGCTGACCTCCTCGCTTCTGTCTGGGTTAATGCTGACTATCCTTCATTCTAGTCACTGTTTAAATGCTGGCGAAATGCTGACAAGTGCTGAGTTCGCCTTCCTGCAGTCTGACTATCTTTCTTTGTAGGTGCTGACTTTCTTTGCCTCTGTCTAACTTAATGCTGACTATCTCTCTTTCTAAATGCTGACCTCCTCTCCCACTGACCAAATGCTGACTATCCTTCATTTTAGGTGCTGACTTCCTTTAGTTATCTGACTAAATGCTGACCATCTTTCTTTCTAAATGCTGACCTTCTTTGCATGTCTAAGTGCTGACGCTCGCTGACTCGCTTGTTCTGACTTAGGGTGATTTTAAGTTCCTCAGTGCCGACTGCTTCTAGACACACCTCTCAAAATGCTGACTCAGCCTTCCTCTCTCTGACTTTCTTTGCTCTCTAATGCTGACACTACTCTCTCTCTCTCTCTCTCTCTCTCTCTCTATTTTTCTTCGGACTAACTATGACTAATTCCAACTCAGTTTACATTTCAACACCTTGCCTCACCTACCTCACCCTGCCTCACTCTGCCTTACCTGCCTCACTCTGCCTCACCCTACCTCACCCTGCCTTACTCTGTTTCAGGCTCACGTTAAGTGTTCACAATGCTGCCTCACTCTGCCTCACCTGCCTCACTCTGCCTCACCCTACCTCACCCTGTCTTACTCTGTGTCATGCTCACTTTAAGTGTTCACAATGTCTGCCTCACTCTACGTCACCCTGCCTCACCCTGCCTTACTCTGCCTCACCCTGCTTTACTCTGTGTCAGGCTCACTTTAAGTGTTCACAATGTCTGCCTCACTTTACGTCACCCTGCCTCACCTGCCTCTCTTTTTTACCCTCAATTTGAATGCTGACAGTTAGTAACTTACTCTGCCTCACCCTGCCTCACCCTACCTCACCCTACCTCACCCTACCTCACCCTGCTTCACTCTGACCCACACCGTTTCACATTCACTTTGAATGCCGACAAATTCTGCCCTCCCCCTGCCTTATCCTCTTGCACTGTACCCAACTCTCTCTCTCTCTCTCTCTCTCTCTCTCTCTGCCTTACCCTTCCTCGCCATGCCTAATTCTGCCTCACCCTGCAACACTCTACCTCACTCTACCTCTCCCTGCAACACTCTACCTCTCCCTGCAACACTCTACCTCTCCCTGCAACACTCCACCTCACTCTACCTCTCCCTGCATCACTCTACCTCACCCTGCCTCACTATGGCTCACCCTTCCTCAGTCTGCCTCACCCTGTCTCTCCACCTCCCATTCCTCACTTTACGTCACTCTCCTCACCCTGCCTCACCCTTTCTCTGCCTCTCCTTCCTCACCGTACTTCACTCTTCCTTACTCTGTCTCTCTTCCTCACCTTGCCTCACTCTACCTCACCCTACCTCACCCTGCTTCACTCTGCCTCACCCCGCCTCTCTCTGCTTCACTCTACCTCACCCTGCCTCACGCTACCTTGCTTACTTCACTCTGCCTCACCCTACCTCACTCTGCCTCACGCTGCCTTACTCTGCTTCACTGTTTCTCACCGCACGTCACCCTATCTCTCTCTGCCTCACCCTGCCTCACCTCCTCTACCACCAGCAGACAGCTCACTGGTCAGAATCGCGCCCTTACTGACTTAAAGACGTTCCCTGTTCTTAAGTGCTGTCTCAGAGTGATTGGCTCTCTCTCTCTCTCTCTCTCTCTCTCTCTCTTCATCTTCTCCCTTCTTTTCCTCCCTCCCTTCCTTCTCCGCATCATCGTCTTCCTTTTCTTCCTTTCTCCCTTCTCCTTCCTTCCTTTGTCGCCATCTTCCCTTCCTTCTTCCTTTCAGTTACCTTTCTGCCTGGTTTCTTCCTTCCCTCCCTCCCTCCCCTCCTTCTCTCCACTTCTTCCTTTTCTATTCCTTCCCCTCTCCTTCTTTCTCCCTCCTTCACCCCTTTCCTCTCCTTCTTCTCTTGCTTCCTTCTCTCCATTTTGTCTTTCTCTCCCTCATTTCCCTCCTTCCCCCTCCTTCCTCTTCCCCTTCTTCTTCCCCTCCTCCCTCCTCTTCCCCTCCTTCCTTCCTTCTTCCTCTTCTCCCTCCCATCCCTTCCCTCCTTAACCCCCTCCCTCTCTCCTTCCTCCTTCTCTTTACCTCAGTTCCCCTTCCTTCTTCCCCTCCCTCCCATCCTCCTCTTCCTTCTTCCCCTTCCTCCTCTTCCTTCTTTCCCATCCTCCTCTTCCTTCTTTCCCATCCTCCTCTTCCTTCTTCCCCTTCCTCCTCTTCCTTCTTTCCCATCCTCCTCTTCCTTCTTTCCCATCCTCCTCTTCCTTCTTTCCCATCCTCCTCTTCCTTCTTCCCCTTCCTCCTCTTCCTTCTTCCCCTCCCTCCTTTCCTCCTCTTCTTTCTTCCCCTTCCTCCTCTTCCTTCTTTCCCATCCTCCTCTTCCTTCTTCCCCTTCCTCCTCTTCCTTCTTCCCCTTCCTCCTCTTTCTTCTTCCCCTCCCTCCCATCCTCCTCTTCCTTCTTCCCCTCCCTCCTTTCCTCCTCTTCTTTCTTCCCCTTCCTCTTCTTCCTTCTTCCCCTTCCTCCTCTTCCTTCTTCCCCTTCCTCCTCTTCCTTCTTTCCCTTCCTCCTCTTCCTTCTTCCCCTTCCTCCTCTTCCTTCTTCCCCTTCCTTCTCTTCCTTCTTCCCCTCCCTCCCTTCCTCCTCTTCCTTCTTCCCCTTCCTCCTCTTCCTTCTTCCCCTCCCTCCCTTCCTCCTCTTCCTTCTTCCCCTTCCTCCTCTTCCTTCTTCCCCTTCCTCCTCTTCCTTCTTCCCCTTCCTCCTCTTCCTTCTTCCCCTTCCTCCTCTTCCTTCTTCCCCTTCCTCCTCTTCCTTCTTCCCCTCCCTTCCTCCTCTTCCTTCTTCCCCTTCCTCCTCTTCCTTCTTCCCCTCCCCTTCCTCCTCTTCCTTCTCCCCATAGCACTACACTTCTGTCCTTCCTCTCCCCTCACGTCTCCCATTCCTTCTTTTTTCTCCTCTTACCTCACCTTCTCCCCTCCCCTCCCCTCCCCTCCTCTTCACTTCTGCATATTACCACCCCACTTCTCTTCTCCTACACCCCTCCCTCTCCCCCTGCCCCCTCCCTTCTTTCTTTTCTCCACATCACTTCCCCCTCACCTCCCACCTCCCCTATTCCAGTCTCCCTCCCCCCTCCTCCCCTTCCCTCCTCTCCCCTACCACTCCTCTTCTCCTCCCCTCCCCTCCCCTCACAACATCCTGCCTACCTTCCTCCTCCCATATTATCACCGCCTACTTCCCCCTCCCTCTCTCCCTCCCTCCCTCCCTCTCAACGTCCAAGGCCACAGGTCCACATCCGTAATACGTTTCCGCACAATTGAAGAATTATTATTAATTTCAAGTATACGGCAAGTGAAAGGTGCAGTGTGTGTGAATGAGTGAGAGAACTATTATCATCATCATCATCATCATCATCATCATCTCTTTTCACAACTAACAAGAAAGTGCAGTAGGATGCTTTTGAGAGAAAGAAAATCACATGAATGAATATAATAGGTAGGTAGGTGGATAGATAGATAGATTGATAGACAGATTGGTAGATAGATAGGTATGCATGTTTAGTTTGATAGATACAGATGGGCAGTTAGATAAACACATAAATAGGCTTAATAAGTTATAGATACATAGGTAAACTGATCAAGATAGATATATGATAGATTTGACGGATGGATGGCTGGATGGATAGATGGATGGATGAATGGATGGATGGATGGATGGATGGATGGATGGATGGATGAATGGATGGGCTGAAGGATGGATGGGTGAATGGATAGGTGGATGAATGGATGGACTGATGGGCGGATGGATGGATAGATGGATGGATGTATGGATGAATGGATGGATAGATGTATGGATGGATGGATAAGCGCTATACTACATTCACTTTAACTTGCCCCAAATTTTTCATCCTTTTGCAGCGTATTTCACGTAGCTCAGTGGCAGAAAAAGACAATACTACGGCTCCATATCCTTTCCATGGCACTTCTTCGTGACTAGCATCATATTCCAGCCTTAATCTACTGTTATACCTCAGCATTCAAGATGGAGAGAAGGCAATTTTGGGCCAAGGTAGAGTGAGAGGAGTATAGGTGTGAAAACGAGCCCAGTGGACTGCAGGCTGAAGTTCCCCTCGTCCTGTAAGCCCCCCATCTTCCTTTCGGGGGATATGGAGGGGGAGGCGAAGGGAGAGGGGGAGTGGGATAGGGGAAGTGTGTATATTAGCCAACCATATCCAAAAATAAATCGCCAAGGAAGAGGTGTTAGGGGAGCTGGTAACATTAGTGTCACTGGTAGAAAGCGTCCCTCTCCAGCAGCAGATAGATAGATAGATAGACAGGCAAAAGGGCAGATAGATAGATAGCCAGATGCAGACAGAGAGATAGATAATCAGACAGAAGGATAGACAAGTGGATAGATAGACAGATTGATGGGTAGAGAGATAGATAGATGGACAGACAGACACAGATAGATATATAGGTGGACAGATAGATAAAGACAGAGATAATTAGACAGACAGACACACAGACATATAAATGGAGGTGAGAGATAGATAGTTAAGACTGCGATAGATGGACAGAAAGACAGACAGGGGTAGATAGATAAATAGACACAGACAACACATAGATAGATAGATGCATAAATAGATGATAGACAGATGGATGGTTAGATAGACAGATAGACTTATCACCTTTTCCTAATTGATTTATTCCCCCATTAATAATCCTCAGAATCCTTCCATAATTAATTTCACTTTAAATAAAGAAATCTTACTGACACTTAAGGTAAAATTATCAGATTAATTCACCACGGAAAATTTGCTACGAAACCTCCCATCCCACTTACAAGGAATTAACTAGAATGTGTTGCTAGTCACGAAGAAGTGCTGTGGAACGGATGTAGTGCTGTACATTATGGTGCTAGTCACGAAGAAGTGCTGTGGAACGGATGTAGAGCCGTAGAGTATGGTGCTAGTCACGAAGAAGTGCTGTGGAACGGATGTAGAACCATAGAGTATGGTGCTGGTCACGAAGAAGT
>NC_136994.1:14484741-14507241 GCF_032717465.1 Coenobita brevimanus
CTTCCTCCCCTTCCTCTCTTCCTTCCCCTCCTCTCCTTCCTCTCTTCCTTCCCCTCCTCCCCTTCCTGTCTTCCTCCCCTTCCTCTCTTCCTCCCCTTCCCTCCCCTTCTCCTCTTCTTTTCTTCCTCCCTTTCCCTTTTTCCTCCCCTTCCCTCTTCCTCCCCGTCCCTCTTACTCCCCTTCCTCTCTTCCTCCCCTTTCCTCCCCTTCTCCTCTTGCTCTCTGTCCTCCTCTTCCTCCCCTTCCCTCCCCTTCTCCTCTTCCTCTCTTCCTCCCCATCCCTCGTCCTCTCGCCCTTGCATTAATGAGTAGGGACGAAATGTACACTACGTAAGAGTGATTTAGTACGCCATAAATCAAGGTTCTGTTCTGTCACACACACACACACACACACACACACACACACACACACACACACACACACACACACACACACACACACACACACACACACACACACACACTTATGTATTTATGGTTTTCGTTCTTGGCATCCTAACCTGGAATTAACATTTTTGGAAGAGTGACAGTTTCTCTCTCTCTCTCTCTCTCTCTCTCGTTCTCGGCCTCCCTCTCCACCTCATCACCATACACCCAACGTAAGATCAAAACTCAGGTAAACTACGTGAGAGAATATTTATGATGGCACTTTTTACATGTTACAGAGATCTAGTATGGCCCAGTTTCCACGAGAGAGAGAGAGAGAGAGAGAGAGAGAGAGAGAGAGGGAGAGAGAGAGAGAGAGAGAGAGGGAGAGAGAGAGAGAGAGAGAGGTGGAAGACACAGATACAATATGAGCTGCAAAGGAGCCGAAATTCTAAAATCTCTATAATACGGTCCCAGAATTTTTAAAAATGTATATAATAATGATAATAATAATAATAATGAGCATGATGATAACAATAATAATAATAGTAGCAGTAGTAGTATTTGTGGTAGTAATAGTAATAATAGTAGTAGTGGTAGTAGTAGTAGTAGTAGTAGTAGTAGTAGTAGTAGTAATAATAATAATAATAATAATAATAATAATAATAAAACCCACCAGCATCCACCTCTTACCCAGTCCCGTCGGGTGATATATGGCCACTGTCGATGTACTGACGGGCAATTTAACTCTTCCTTCCTGGCTTCTCTCCAGACTCTTACTGTCCTAGCTGGCAGCTTTGGCCCCCTGGAACATTTCACTTCCCAGGGTCATTTTTAACGCTGCTCTGGGGGATTTTTTTTTTTCTTTTTACCTCCGTCAGCGAAATTTGGAGAGGGTTGTGCTGTTCACCCGTGTTTGTCTGTCTGTGTGTTTGTTTGTCCTTAAGATTTCTCAAAAAGTTATGGATGGATTTTAATGAAATGTGGGGGATATGCGGGTCGTATGCCATGGAAAAGCTGGTTAAAATTCGGTGGTGATCTGAGTTCGAGTCCCGGTTCGGTTTTTTTTTTTTTGTTTGTCCACAAGATATCTCATAAAGTTATCGATGGATTTTGATGAAATTTTGTGGATATGTGGGTGATAGGCCAAGGAAGAGTTCATTAAATTTTGGTGATGATCTGGGTTGTCTGGTATAGGCGTTGGCGGAGGTATGCGCTCTTTGAATGCGCTGTTTACCTGGTTTGTATCGTGGGGACGGGTTAGCGATATCGGTGTCAGTCCTTCATTACTTACTCATTTCCCTCTCCCGCTGCCACACCCACGCCCACACCAGCAGACTGCCATGACTACCCTGCATCATTTATTCAGTCCCACCCCCGCGATCAGTGTCTCTCCAGCGTCACTAATTCATTAAGACTCCTGCTGCCACACCCACGCCCACACCGGCAGACTGAACCACCCCATAACACATCAGATACCACAGGATGAGTTATAGTGGGGCGTTATTTCCGTACCATCTCGTAAAATTCCTTCTAGACTTACCTGACTCTTATATTGATTGACAGGTGAGCAGCGTACCTTGAATATAAATGTAGTTAAGAGTAAAGTGATGGGTGTTGAGAGAGGTGACTGCGAATGATAGTGACTTGATAGACTGGAATTGGAGAGTTCAATTACCTGGGTGCCATTGCAAGAGAGGTAAATGTGCGAAGGAAGTAGAGTGACAGAGGTGATGGATGTTGAGAGGCGATTACCAACGATAAGGCGAAGAGACTGATATTGGCGTGAGAGTTTAAGTACATGGAAGCAGTGAGGGAAACGAGAGGTGAATGTGCAAAGGAAGTGGAAAGTCGAGTGAGAGGATGAAGGGGGTCTGAGAGAGGTGATTGCCAATGATACGGATAGGTGAAGAAGACCGAGAACGAGAGAGAGAGAGAGAGAGAGAGAGAGAGAGAGAGAGAGAGAGAGAGAGAGAGAGAGAGAGAGAGAGAGAGAGAGAGAGAGAGAGAGAGAGAAGAGAGAGAGAGACTGAAACTGGCGTGAGAGTTTAAGTACATGAACGCCGTGATAAAAGAGAGAGGTAATTGTGCAAAGGAAATGGAAAGTAGAGCGACAGGGGTGGAAAGTGGATGGTGCTATGAAGGCCTTGATAAGAAGCAGAGGTTTGTGTGGCGAGTTTGAGTGACTTGAATGCTTGAGTTTTCGCGCCGTCTCTAACGTTCAGGTGGAAGACTATGGTGTGGCATGAAAATAAAAAGTCAAGAGGAAGAGCAGAGGAGATGGGAATGTTGAGGAATGTGTGTGGAGTGCAGAGAGTGGATAAGTAATGATGTAGTTCCTAAAGACGTGGAATGAAGACGTCCGTGGATGAAATGTGGATGTGGAGAGAGAGCGGGAGTGGATATGGTGAAAAGGATAAATATGAGCGAATGTAGAGGTGGGAAAAGACGTGGTAGGACTCGAAGAAGGTGGATAGGTACTGTTAATGGGTGAGATAGGGAGGCGTAGGAGAGGACGAGGCGAGGGAACTGACAGGCGATCGAGCTGGCTGGATGATTTTGGAGGAGTGTATTACCACGGTTCGCCACTCCTTCTCATCATAGTAGTCAAATTCACTACTGAATAGGGGAGTGTGAAATTATGCTTCACCTATCAGAGACCCAGGATTCCAGGGGCTTAGATAGTGAATGAATGAGTGTATGGCCCATTCAGATATGCAAATTTTGGCTTGGATCTCATTCTATCATTTTTTTTTTTTTGGGTGGGGGGGCTCTTGGTCCTACCTTACTCATCTTAGATTTGGAAAGGATGATGATGATGATGATGATGAAAATTATTATTGTTCTTGTTTTATTATTATTATTATTATTATTATTAATGGGTATCTAAGACGATTATATTATTATTAGTGTGTATCTGAGGTGATCTCTCTCTCTCTCTCTCTCTCTCTCTCTCTCTCTCTAGTTATAAAAGAGTTATCGATTTAATTAGCAAATTTTAATACCCCTCACACCTTTATCGTGAGGGGAATAATTCTCTCTCTCTCTCTCTCTCTCTCTCACACACACACACACACACACACACACACACACACACACACACACACACACACACACACACACACACACACACACACACTTTTCGTCCTCTTCTTCCCGTAGCTCACTCACAGAAAAACAATTGCTACGGCTCTGCATCCCTCCCATAGCACTTCTTCGTGACTAGCATCATATTCTAGTATTACTCTCATGCTGCAACTCAAAATTCAAGATGGAGAGATGGCAATTTTAGGCCAAGTGAGAGTGAAAAGAGTGTAGTTAGACCTGTTATAAAAAAGAATGTGTAAAGAAGCATAGAAGTGATGGTGGTAGTGGTGATGGTGATAGGGGAGTGAGTGACGTAGTAGTAGTAGTAGTGTTGGTGGTGGTGGTGACAGGGGATTGGGTGATGTAGTAGTAGTAGGAGTAGTAGTAATAGTGGTGGTGGTGATAGGGGAGTAGGTGATGTAGTAGTAGTAGCAGTAGTAGTAATAGTAGTAGTGGTGGTGGTAGGGGAGTGAGTAGTAGTAGTAGTAGGAGTAGTAGTAGTAGTGGTGGTGGTGGTGGTAGGGGAGTGACTAGTAGTAGTAGTAGTAGTAGTGGTGGTGGGAGGGGAGTGGGCCATGTAGTAGTAGTAGTAGTAGAAGTGGTAGTGATGATGGTGATAGTGATGGTGGTAGGAGGAAGGGGAGGGTGAAGGGATGAGGAGAGAAAGGAGAGAGGAGAGGAGGAAAGAGGGAGGGAGAGAAGGGAAGGAGGAGGAATCGGAAGGGAAGAAAGGAGGAGAGGGAGAGGAAGAGGAAGAGGGAAGAAGGTACGGAGAGAGGAGGAGGATGTCGGGAGAGGAGGAAGAAAAAGGAAGGGAGGAAAGAGGGATGAGAGGTAGGAGGAGGGAAGAAGAAGGGAGAAGAGGAAAGGGGAAAGAAGAGAAGGGGGGAGGGGATAGGGAGGGAGAGAGGGGGAGGAGAGGAAGAGGGAGGGGAAGAGAGAGAGAGAGGATAAGAATGAGGATGGGGAAGAGAGAGAGAGAGAGAGAGAGAGAGAGAGAGGAGAGGGTAAAGAAAGGAATTTGTACAGAGTCGTTGGTTAAATTTAAAGGCTCTCTTAAATTAGGAAAGAGGCAGTGAGATGGATGGCGAGAGAGAGAGAGAGAGAGAAGAAGAAGAAGAGGAGGAGGAGGAGGAGCGTTAGAGATAAGAGGAAAGAAAAATGGAGACAGTGAGAGCAAGAGAGGATATATGAGGAAATACATCTGAGAGAGAGAGAGAGAGAGAGAGAGAGAGAGAGAGAGAGAGAGAGAGAGAGAGAGAGGAAGGATTAAATGAAACTTACATGAAAGAACTAGGTGGGCGGAAGAAGTTATGAAAGAGCGAGAAAGAGAGAGAAAGAGAGACAGAGGGGGGGGAGGATCATTACAGAGAACAGGTAAGAAAATGCAGACAGTGAGAGTGAGACAGATATGTGAGGAAATATGTCAGAGAGAGACAGACAGACAGAGACAGAGATAAAGACAGACAGTCAGACAAACAGAGTTCTTCAACATAACAAAAATTAATTTTTCGTTGCTAAGTCTGATAAGGCATAATGATACACACACACACACACACACACACACACACACACACACACACACACACACACACACACACACACACACACACACACACACACACACACACACACACACACACACATCCCATTGAAGCCCAGTGTCCAGAGTATTGGACAGAACTGGGAATTTTCAAATCTTCATAAAGTATGGAAGCCCCGGGTAGGGACCTATGAGCTTCGCGATTATGAGCCGATAGGCGGAGGGCGGTACGCTTAGTACCCTCCTAGTGCAATGCCTCGCCCAGCAGCTCTGGGATCCAACGGGATATATATATATATATATATATATATATATATATATATATATATATATATATATATGTATATATATATATATATATATATATATATATATATATATATATATATATATATATATATGTATATGTGTATATATATATATATATATATATATATATATATATATATATGTATATATATATATATATATATATATATATATATATATATATATATATATATGTATGTATATATATATATATATATATCATTTATAATGGCACCAACATGCTTGCATGCGTCTGCCTTGGTCACATGACGACGGTTCGACACTCTGCTCGATCCCTGGCAGCCTCCCTGTTCAGTCCCTTATTCCAAAAGTCACACTTTAGGACCTTGTCACAGGTCTTTTTCGGTCTGCCTCTCGCAGTGCTATCCCTTACGTTAATACTTCACTTGCCTCCAGTTGTCATGCCCCATCCACTACACATGCCCAAACCATCGGTAGATAGCTGGTCTGCAGTCTTAATGGACCGAGGTTCGAATCTCGGCTGGGACAGGGAACAGTTTAAGGATTTGAATTTCATTAAATCAGACTTTACTGATCTACCAGAAGACCCACCGACATGTCGTAAACATACCCCCGCTAATACCAGTACACCAGTCCTGTATGAGACAGCCCTAGCATGTAATCAGTATGGACGGTGAGTGTTAGCGCCGAAGTGGTGACATGTGGAGGTGTATGGTATGTAGGAGGACTACTGGGCCATGAGAACGGGGTGTGAAGCCAATGCCCCGAGTCGGACACCTAAAAAAAAAACAAAAATCAACCTCTCCTCATCACAACACCAATACACTCCAGTCCCGTCCTTCCTGTCAGCTCTTCAGTCGTAAACCCGGCCCCCCCCTGGCCTCGCACTCATGAACACACTGCATTTCCACCTACTCATTGTCATTTCTGTAAGTTTAAGACTTCCCAGGTCTCACCACCATACGGCATTACACTCTAACACGTGCTGCATAGTGATCCCTTAGCACGGGGGGGGAGGCCTCTCAGTGTCAGGAGAGGCATCTGCTCCTTGACCTTCCTCCACCACTCCTAACTGTAGCCACAGACGTAGCTCCAGCCCCATCCCCAACACGTAACATGTCCCCCAAACAAAACTCACCCTCACACTCAAGACACTCACCAGCAAGATCAATCCTTTCATGCCTGACAATCTCTACATGTTCATACCGACACACCACACACATGAAATCAGCATTATTTTGCTGTCTGCCTCTAATACCACTACATCTCTTATGCACCCACTTACCACAAACACTGCACATGATGGTCTTACTTCCCACACACTTATGCAAACCTCACATGGCCACACTCCCTCTGCTTTGACAGTACCGCCACCAACCCAAGATATCATCACTTTTGCTTCATCCGCATTTACTCTCAAACCCTTTAACCTCATTCCATCTTTCCATTACTTACATCTTTCCTCCGCCTTCCTTTCATTCTCTGCACTCAACACCACTCTCTGTTATCTTGTTTTTGTTTTTTCTTTCGGGGAACAATTTGTGGGCTCCTGTCCCATGGTTCCGTCTTCCTTGCATAAAGAAAAAAATATATATACTTCTGCCATAGGAGTCTATTTTTAATGTCACGTGAAAGCTTCTAACACCATCACAAACAATAAGGGCTCAAGACTGACCCCTGATGCAAGCCAACTTTCGCGAAAAACTTATCACTCAAATCTCCATCTATCTATCGTCCATCTATTTATCCCATCTATCTATCTGTATCTATATCTGTCTGTCTCTGTCTGTTTACATATATATATATATATATATATATATATATATATATATATATATATATATATATATATATATATAGTTACTTGTAGAGAAGTATATTTTAGACTTGTGGTCGAGCGGCTTTTATATCTTGTAGTAGCTTCCCCACCAGATGTCATGTAGTGACGGGAGAGGTAAAGAATAGTATGGGACTATTTTTATTTGTCTTGGAAATATTAAACAGGTCTCTCACATGGAAAGAGTATAAGTCCCGGGTAGCTACCTCCCTGTCTCGCTATCTCTCTCTCTCTCTCTGTTCTAAAGCTAATCTCCGTCTCGACCTCTCTCTAGGGTCGCTTGTCTCCTAAACTCTCTTTCCTAAAATCTGGTGTAGCAGGGGTGTGTCACGTATGTTCCTCATGGTTACCAGATCTTTGTTCACGAGAGGACTGCTGACAGCTAACTGCATCATCTCCTTACTGGCCGCTGTCGTCAGCTTTCCTCAGTGTTAAGAGGGTGTAAGCATGTTTAGCACTGCTCGATTCTCGCAGACACAACACCTTCTCATCATTTGACTTCCTGCTTCTATCTGTCTCTCTATCTATCTATTTATCTATCTATCTATTATGTAGTCCTACATTTGCTCGGCCGCGCGAAAATGGCGTACCATCGACATTTAATAGTTATAACATATTAATACATACTACATACACATTATAATGAACTTATAAGCTAATTAAGTGAAATACATAATATTGTAAAGTAAATTGTATGAATATTGTATACATATAATATAGTAAATAGTGATTCACCTAACTTGTATGATGATACTGGTAATACAGAATTGTGCTATAATTGTATGACTTATATTGTGTTAATGCATAATTGTGTTGGCCTTATAATTGTAGTTACATTTGTTAATGCAACTCTTACATAAGTGTCTTGGCCTTATAATTGTAGTTAATGTTACATAAAAGTTACATCTTGTTAATGCAACTGTTACATAATTGGCAAAGTGTAACATAATGCAATCGTTTGTCGTTACATAATTGTTACATATCGTTTGTAGGTACATAATTGTAGTTAGTGTAACATAATGCAATCGTTTGTCGTTACATAATTGTTACATATCGATTGTAGTTACATAATTGTAGTTAACGTTACATAAAAGTTACATCTTGTTAATGCAACTGTTACATAATTGGCAAAGAGTAACATAATGCAATCGTTTGTCGTTACATAATTGTTACATATCGTTTGTAGGTACATAATTGTAATATGGAGTAACATAATTGTAATAACTGCAGTCCTAACATATGCTGCGGTCGATGATAGTGATGATGTGCCATGCCACTTGTTTGTGGAGACACAATTTGCTTTTTTGTTTGTGTTTATGTGGTATTTTGGCATATATAGTAACATTTACACTTATTTTCATTTGTTTGTTATGTGATCTTACTCTATTTCTCTTTTTTCTTTCTTGCTTTTCTTTCTTTCTTTCTTTTTTTTTTTTTTTTTTTTTCGTATGTATTGATTTTCTATTGTTTGTTTTTCTTGGCTTGTGTACACTTTTTCCATGTTGTTCATGGTTACATAATTGCTGACTAATTTTCTTGGGATACTTTTTTAAAGTTTAGTTTATATTGCACAGATACTATAAAATGATATTATATAGTCCCATATTTTGTTATTTTATATAAAAAAAATATATATATACACTATATACAGTATTAACTATACACACTGACTTGTTGTTCACCTGTACCTATCGTGGGTAATAAGTGTGTCAGCACTGTGTGGAAATCATTGTCTTCACGATTGTGTTGAAGATGTTCACTCTTGCTAACGGCATTTGTGTTGGCCTTTTTTTTTTTTTTTTTTGTCTAGTTTACCTTGTAACTTAATTTATATGTTTCCACTAGGTAGCTTTAATTAATAAATGTTTAATACAGTTCTTTTATTCGCTCACTGAGTAACTGTGATGGTATATTTTCTTTATCGCTTGTAGATGTACTAATGTATAGTTGTATGTATGAAACACGTATTTTATGTAGGTATAAATGGTAACACTCGTTGGTAGTAAATAAATGTTATAATAGATGAATGAATATATACCGTGTAGAATAATTATTGTTGGTGATTATTTAATGATTGAGTTATGCAGATAACTGAAGTAAGTATGTGTATTTAAGCTGCAACTATACAACACGTTTTATATGTTTGTGCAGAAGCTTATTGTCTATCACTGTGTATTGTATGAATGAAGTAACTATGTAACTCACTAATTTTTACCGTGGTGGGAAATGGTGTGAGTGGTGTTGCACGTGGTGATAGCGTTGTCCTTCGCGGGTTGATTGGCGTGTTGTCGTCTCAGCACATGGTGACGTCGGCTTCCCACACTGGTAGCTGTGGTGAGTGAATGAGTAGCGATGAGTAACTTGAGTGAAGACGAGTGAGTAAGATGAGTTGTGAGTCGTGTCTCACTCTTCGTTTGTTTGTTCCGTTTTTCTATGTCGATGTTTTCTCGGTCCTTTTCTCTAGTGATTTACTCGTTGTTGGATGATGACTATTTGCACTGTAGGCTGTATTTTGTAGGATTCAATGTAGAACTGAAGCTAATCTTGTAGTCTCGGTTGCTTTTGTAGAAATTTGCTTTTAATTCGGAGACGATGTCCGCAGATTTGCTGGTTTGTCGTTAAGCTACTTGCAAGGCGTCGAGTGATCTCTTGACCTCTGCATCAGCGTAATGATCTGGGAGACGGAGGGGGCTGGATGGAGAGAATACTGTCAGGAGCTGATGTTGTTGGTTGTTTTCAATCTTGATATTTTGTAGGAATTTAATGTTGATTCGTAGACGAGGTTCGTATACGTTCGCTGCTACCAAATGTCATAAAGACTTTGTAGTTACTTGTAGAGAAGTATATTTTAGACTTGTGGTCGAGCGGCTTTTATATCTTGTAGTAGCTTCCCCACCAGATGTCATGTAGTGACGGGAGAGGTAAAGAATAGTATGGGACTATTTTTATTTGTCTTGGAAATATTAAACAGGTCTCTCACATGGAAAGAGTATAAGTCCCGGGTAGCTACCTCCCTGTCTCGCTATCTCTCTCTCTCTGTTCTAAGGCTAATCTCCGTCTCGACCTCTCTCTAGGGTCGCTTGTCTCCTTCTAAACTCTCTTTCCTAAAATCTGGTGTAGCAGGGGTGTGTCACGTATGTTCCTCATGGTTACCAGATCTTTGTTCACGAGAGGACTGCTGACAGCTAACTGCATCATCTCCTTACTGGCCGCTGTCGTCAGCTTTCCTCAGTGTTAAGAGGGTGTAAGCATGTTTAGCACTGCTCGATTCTCGCAGACACAACACCTTCTCATCATTTGACTTCCTGCTTCTATCTGTCTCTCTATCTATCTATTTATCTATCTATCTATTATGTAGTCCTACATATATATATATATATATATATATATATATATATATATACATATGTATATATGTATGTATGACTGTATATACATTTGTTTTTCAGTGTGTATATTTTTTCATCATTATATCTCAATCCATCATTTTAGCCGTTAGTAAAAGTGTTTGCCTCAAATTATAGAATGATAAACTTTAGCTCTCCTCTATATTTAACATAGATTATCCTCATTGTACTTCAGTCCTAACTATGTTGTGTTTAACTACGCGTAAAACTGCCATCTCACCATCATCAGAGTTGGCCTTTAGCAAGAGATTAACCCTAATGGTGCTAATCACGAAGAAGTGCTTTGGTCATAATGTGGAGCCGTAGTAATGTCCTGTTGTGAAGCTGAGGTACTGAAATGAGCAGCAAAAGGACGAAAATCTCTACACGGTTAACACGAATGAATTATGACGAAAGAAAACGAAGCCAAAGCCAGTCCCTCAGAATCGAATGCAATGTTTACAATCTGACGGCGCCATTAGTTAGGTCTTTCTTTTTTTTCCTTTTTTCTCTGAGTTTAAGCAGTATCTCATTTATTTCCGCCCCCTGTTATAAATATCCCTCGCATGCCACCCCGCCAGTGAGCAAAACTTTGTGCAAACGATCTTAGTTACGGTAGACTGAACGAGAGAAAGTGAGATGGAGTGGAGTTGGGAAGTGAAGGAGAGAGAGGGATGTGGAGAGAGGAATGGGGAAGGAGAAAGGGCAATGAGGGAGGGAGAGAGGGAGGTGGAGGGAGGGAGGGGAAAGGGAGAGACGGAGGAATAAAGAGAAGATGAGGACGAGGAGATGGAGAAAAGAGAGAGATGGGTGAAGGAAGGGAAAAGGGGGAGAGGGGGGAGAAACAAGGGAGGGGAAAGGGGGAAGGAGAGAGAGGAAGAAGAGAGGGAGGAGGAAAGAGAAGGAGGAAAGGAAGGGGGAAGGGGAAAGGAGAGAGAGAGAGAGAGCAGAAAGGTGGGGAAGGAGAAGTGTGGAGGGAAGAGAGAAGGGAAGATGGAAGGGAAAGGATAGGTAAGAGGAATTGAGTGAGAGAGGGAGGGAAGGGGAATTGAAAGAGGTAGGGGGAGGAGATAGAGAGGAGGAAGAAATGAGGAAGTGGGAGAAGGAGAGGGGAAAGAGGGAAGTTGGGGGGGGGGAGGAAGAGGGGAGAGGATGATGATAGTAGTGTAAATGGGGAGTACGTAAGGAAGTGTGTGTGTGTGTGTGTGTGTGTGTGATAGAGATAGATAGATAGAGAGAGAGAGAGAGGGGGGGGGAAAGGGAGACGAGGGAAAAGGAACATTAAAGAGAAAAGGAGAGACTGAGAGAGGATAATGAACTACATATATATATATATATATATATATATATATATATATATATATATATATATATATATATGTGTGTGTGTGAGAGAGAGAGAAATATGCCCCTGGATCCAAAATGTCGGACAGTTGGCCAGTCACACATTATTCTTCTCGAAAAACAAGAGAGAGCAATCAAGCTTTTGTTTTTGTTGATTTTGGGGGTTGGGGAGGGAGGGGGGAAGGGGGAGGGAAGGAAGAGGGGAGGAGGGAGGGAGAGAGGGGAGAATAGAGGGGGAGGGAGGGGGGGAGAGGGTAGAAGAGAGGGAGAAGGAAAGGGGAGGGGAAAAGAGAGAGGGAGGGAGGGGGGAGGGAGAGAGGGGAGAAGAGCTGGAGAGGGAGGGAAGATGTGAAAAGAAATGGGGAGGGAGGGGAGAGGGAGACAGATGGGGGGAAGGAGAAAGGAGAGACGGGGAAGAGTGAGAGAGAAGGGAGAGGGAGGATAGTAGATTATGAGAGAGAGAGAGAGGGGGGGGGTTGGACGTTTGGGGAGGGGGAAGGAATGAAGGGGCGGGTGTTAGGGGAGGAGAGAGAGGAGGGGAGGGAAGGAAAGCGGGGCGTGGGGAGGGGGAGAAAGAACAAGGAGAAGGGTGAAAAGAGGAGTTTGAGGGGGTGGGAGGAGGCAGGAGAGTTACGGGAAGTCAAGTATTCGACTCAAAAACTAACTCAAAAACGCGGCTATTGCACAGTCTTATTACACTAGGATTGACGAGTGTGTTATTAGCAACTATTTTATCCATCTTTACGCGTTTTCGAGAGAGGCATCTGACTGGGCGGGCGGTTCGGCTTCCTATTTTTTTTATATATATACAAGGAAGAAGGAACCCAAGGCCAGGAACCAGCGAGATTGTTCCCTCAAAGAAAAAAACAAGAGGACATGGAGTTAAGTTCCTCTCACTTCCCTCCCTCTCCCCTCAGAATGGATGATGCTTTGTAGGAGGGCAACTGAACCCTTGTGTTTTACTGGGTTCAATTTGAGATGAACCTGGGATTACAACAACAATAACAATAACAATACTACTGCTACTACTGCTACTACTACTACTACTGCTACTACTACTACTACTACTTCTGCTACTTCTACTACTACTACTACAACCACCACCAACACTACTACTACTACTACTACTACTACTACTACTACTACTACTACAACCACCACCACCACCACCACCACCACCACCACCACCACCACCACCACTACTACTACTACTACTACTACTACTACTACTTCATCTTCTTCTTCTTCTTTGTTGTCGTCGTCTTTTTCTTCTTCCTGTTCTTCCCCTTCTTCTACTACTACTACTACTACTGCCGCTACTACTACTACTACTACTACTACTAAGCCTGGAATCACAAGAAACAAAAATAAATTCATCTTTTTCCAATTTTTTTTTCAGATTCAAGATGGCGCCTAGGTATCTGGTTCGAATTTTTGCTTCACGACCAAGGACAGCGAGACTAAGGACGTTTGGTGAGTAAAGATATTATATTACGAGTCCTAATTAATTTTTTATATGGTACCAAACTTCTGACACACCCTGTAGGCCTGTTACATTCGCCACTCACTCAAAAACAATTGCCCAAAAAAAGAAAAACAGGAGTCAACAAAAACAACTCTCATTCCGAAGCATTGATCGGCTGGGTACGAATATTTTTTGTACCTATTTTTATACTGTGGAAAAAAAAAAAATCTTTCCACTTTCAGGACGAAGAATAAGGGAAGATTTAAGCAGTATTTTGGAAAGTGTACTCATATTGGGCCGGACGAAGAATTATGGAAGACTTACGTAATATTCTGGAAAGTGTGTGTATTTGTATTAGGTATTTCGGATCGCTTCGTTGGGTTTCATATGTTAGTGTTCACTTGTGTTGGTGAGGGGTTGTAAATATCTGCTTGTTATTGCTGTTGTCGTTGTTGTTGTTGTTGATGGTAGTAGTAGTAGTGGTGGTGGTGGTGGTTGTCGTAATGGTGGTTGTGGTAGTAGTAGTTGTAGTAGTAGTAGTAGCATTATTATTATTATTATTATTACTATTATTCAGACATTTGCATTGATATGGCTTCCCCTTCCATTCCTTTGTCTAGTAATTGTGTTATTTCCCCTCTTTCATCCCAAATTCTCTCTCTCTCTCTCTCTCTCTCTCTCTCTCTCACACACACACACACACACACACACACACACACACAACATCACTCAACTCGTAAAAGCTCACTCAATGATTTCATTACGAGAGAGAGACAGAGAGAGAGGAAGAGAAAGTATATATGAAAATTTTTGCGCTCAGTTTGAAAAAAAAAAAAAAAAAAATCAGTTGGTCCCAAAACGTAAACATTGCATCCGATTTTCTTTCATGGCTTTGGCTTTGGCTTCGTGTTCGTTTTCTTTTTACTTGCTAGTAGTAATGTTAGGAATTCTCTCTCTCTCTCTCTCTCTCTCTCTCTCTCTCTCTCTCTCTCTCTCTCTCTCTCTCGTGTTCTGCTCGGTTGAGGAAGCTCCCCAACACTCTTCCTAAGTGATTTATTTTGCTTATTACACTTATCCTCTTCTGTGTTACGCAATATCGCCATACTCTTCATAAATTACGTACAAAATTATATTAGCCATTAGTACCCAAAAATAAATCGGTAAGGAAGAGGTGTTGGGGGTTTTCATTACCATACAAGAATACGATCTCTCTCTCTCTCTCTCTCTCTCTCTCTCTCTCTCTCTCACACACACACACACACACACACACACACACACACACACACACACACACACACACACACACACACACACACATCCTTATCCCTTCATTCTCACCTATGCTCTCTCTCTCTCTCTCTCTCTCTCTCTCTCTCTCTCTCTCTCTCTCTCTCTCTCTCAAATCCCAAACCCCCCCCCCTCATACACACCGATCCCATCCCATCCCAAATCTGTCCCAATCCCCCATTTCATCTCAAGCCTTCTACATATGCATCTCAATATTTACTTTCACTTAAACGATTTACGTAAGTTGTTTATCGTTATTCGTGTTTATTCTTTCGTAGGCGTCGTCATCATCATCATCGTCATCGTCATCAGCAAAAGCATGATCATTATTATTATCATCATCATCATCATCAGTAGTGGCATCGTCGTTATCATTATCATCAGTAGACGCATCATCATCATCATCATCATCATCATCATCATCAGTAAAAGCATGATCATTATTATTATCATCATCATCATCAGTAGACGCATCATCATCATCATCATCGGTAGTAGTAGCATCGTCGTTATCTTCATCATCATTATCATCATCATCGTCGTCAGGAGTAGCATCGTCGTTATCATCATCATTAGAAGCACCATCATTATCATCATCATCATCACCACCACTACTGCCATCTATCATCATCAGCATCACAACTACCATCATCATCATCATCATCATCATCATCATCATCATCATCACCATCACCTCCTCTTCAGTCCATGTCTTTGATAGAATAGGTTTACCATTTACAATTCCTTAAACCTGACAGCCTCGAAAGGACCAACATGTGTTTTGCTGTCTGTTTACCTTTGTACTCCTTTGAACTCCTTACCACAACTATCTTCCTCACCACCACCACCACCACCACCACAGTCCAATATCCATACCTTGTAATTACCCTCCTACCCAGACAAACACTTCTAATTGCAAGCTGTTGTTTATAATTGCTTTGTAAATATTGGGGTTACACGTGTTTGGAGTGGTTGTCGAGGAGAGAGGGGCCTTCACGTGGTAGCACTAGTTTGACGGGTGAGGTGGAGCTGCCTGGTTATTAAAATGCTATCAGTGACTTTCTTCTTCCCATCAGTAATAATCATCATCATCATCATCATCATCATCATCATAGTAATAATAATAATAATAATACCACCATCACCACCACCAATACTACGACTGCTACTACTACTACTACAACTACTACTACTACTACTACTACTACTACTACTACTACTAGTTTATTTTATATTAATCAATTTTTTGAAGACTAGATAAGAAACAGTCATAAACAGTAATTTTTAACATTATCGATTTGTATCTATTAAATACACATATATCTGTCTGTCTAACTATCCATCAGTGAGTCTTTTTATCCCTGTCTATCTGTCTCAATATGTCTTGTGTCTGGCTGCCTGGCTTTCTTTATATCTATCTCTATCTATCTATCTATCTATCAGTCTTTCTTTCTCTTTCTTTATTTATCTACAAATCGATCTAACTATCCGTCCATCCATCTGTGTGTTTGTCTGTCTGTGTGTATCTGTCTATCTCCGTCTATGTACTATATCTGTCTGCCTATATCAAGCAGTCAGCCAGTCATTCAGCCAGTGTAGGTGTCTGTCTGTCTGTCTATCTATCTATATTTCATTTACCTATCTATCTGTCTTATCTATCAGTATGTCTTCCTATATATACGACTCTCCTCTAGTTACCTATCACACACACACACACACACACACACACACACACACACACACACACACACACACACACACGCACACACGTTCTCGCTTGCCACCTGGTAGACGGGAGTTCACGCCTCGCTCAGGTTGCGAAAAGTTTCACTGACGAGGTGGGTGGTTACTGTCCCCCTCGGGCAAGGGGACGGGTGTGTGCGTATGTGAAGGTCACAGCCTTGCCCTTAGATCGGACTATATGAGCTCTCAGCTCCCTTCCGGGAGGATAAAAGCTGACGATCACGACCATCAAGTGATCCTGACCGACCCGGTGAATTACACACACACACACACACACACACACACACACACACACACACACACACACACACACACACGGAAGGCCTGGAATGGCAAAAAAAAAAAAAAAAAACTGGATATGTTGACTTTACGAAGTTTATTGTGCCGTGAAAGTGAGAGAGAGAGAGAGAGAGAGAGAGAGAGAGAGAGAGAGAGAGAGTGCCTGTGCATGAATTCACTTTTTTTTTTTGGTGGGGGGGGGAGGTTATAAAATTCCTGCCATACTCCATACTCAGTTTCATACCATGCCTCTCCATGGTCGATGAAATTTTAATATTCATAAACTCGAAATATTTGTTTGTTCTTAATTTTCAGTACAGTATATTTATAAAACTTTTTTGAATTTGGAGATGGGATATGATTTTTTTCCCGAAACTTGTCAGGCTTATATACATACATACAGTCACTCAGTCAGCCTATGTATCTATCTATCTATCTATCCGTCTATCTATCTGTCCATCTATCAGTCTGTCTATGATCTATGTATCTATCTATTTGTCTGTCACTCTGTTTAAAGATGTATTTTCTTCTCAAATGTTTTTATTGCTTTGTAAATCTAGGAGTCACACGTGTTTGGGCTTGTTTGTGTGTGTGTGTGTGTTCTTACCTAATTGTTCTTACCTAATTGTATCTTTACAGGAATGAGTCAAGCTCGTACTGTCCCGTGTCTTAAACCATATTTATCGTACATATCCTTAAATTTGTGAATTGTTTTGGCACACACTATTTCATTCGGTAATGCATTCCATTGATCAATTGCTCTGTTTGGGAAACTGAATTTCCTTACGTCTTTATCACCTCTCTTCTTATGCAGTTTTTTGCAGTGTCCTCTTGCTGATGCTTCTCCATATGTTAAGTAATCATTTATGTCTATTTTCTCCTTTCCTGATATGCACTTATATAGCATTATCATGTCACCTCTTTTCCTTCTCTCCTGTAGTGTTGGTAGATTCAGTTTATTTAGTCTTTCGTCGTAGCTTAGTTCCCTTAAGCTTGGTATCCATCTTGTAGCGGCCCTTTGAACTTTTTCAATCTTGTCTATATGCTTTTTAAGATGAGGACTCCAGACTGCTGATGCATATTCCAGGGTTGGTCTAATGAATGATGTTATTATCCTTCTTAGCATGTCTTCATTTATGTATGTGAATGCTATTCTCATATTTGCAAGCAGTGTATACATGTTCCGTACCTTCTCACTGATGTGGTCAGCCGGAGATAGTCTGTTATTGATAATCACACCCAGGTCTTTCTCTCTTTCTGATGTGTATACGGTTTTATTTCCTAACTTATAATCCCAATCAAGTCTTTTTCCACTTTTACCAAACTTGATTACATGACACTTGTCCACATTGAATTCCATTTGCCATGTACTACTCCATTCATGAAGTTTATTTAATTCTTCTTGTAGCTCCCTACAAGAGTCTGTGCTAGTAATTCTCCTTTGTATTTTTGCATCATCTGCAAACATATTCAGATAGCTCTCATTTCCAGTGTTACTGTTTATATCTTTTATATACACTAAAAACATGATTGGTGCCAGCACCGAACCCTGTGGTACTCCACTAGTCACTTCTTTCCATGATGAGTAGTTTCCTCTTAGTACTGGCCTCATTTCTCTTTTTATGAGAAAGTCTTGCATCCAACAAAACAGTTTGCCTCGAATTCCTCCTTGATGGTACAGTTTCCATAAAAGTCTTTGGTGTGGTACTGTGTCAAAAGCTTTCTTGAAATCTAAATAGATACTGTCCACCCATCCTTCCCTTTCCTGTATTGTGTTTGTCATAGTAGCTCAACAGATTAGTAACACATGATTTTCCTTTTCTGAAACCAAACTGTCTTTCTGTTATCATACTGTGTTCTTCTAGATGATTTACCCAAGCTTTTCTTATAAGTTTTTCTAATACCTTGCTTACAACACTGGTCAGTGATACTGGTCGGTAGTTGAGAGGATTTTGTCTATTTCCTTTCTTGAATAAGGGGACTATATTTGTTTTTTTCCAAATATCAGGTAGTTTCCCTTGACTCAAGGATTTCTTGAAAATTAAAAATAATGGTTTACTTAACTCCTTTGCACATTCTCGCAATGCCCAACATGAAATTTCATCAGGACCACTTGCTTTTCCTCTGTCTAATCTACTTAACTCCTCCTGTATTACTTTTTCTGCTATTTTTATATCTGGTAGTATGTGTGGACATGCATGTTCCACATAGTCCCTCTCAAAATTTTTTTCTTCTGTAAAAACTAATTGGAAATTCTTATTTAGTGCTTCACAAATATCTTTCTCTTGTGTATAAGTGAATCCCTCGTCCGTAATGGATTGTATTATATCTTTTACTTTGGTTTTGCTTCTGATATAGCTGTAAAACGGCTTTGGTTGATCACTACTTTTATTTATTATATCCTCCTCAAACTGTTTTTGGGCTTCCCTCCTTATTCTTGTATAGTCGTTTCTTGCCTGTTTGTAATTATTATACGCCCTTTCACTATTGTGTCTTCAGTATCTATTCCACAACAAATCTCTTCTTTCTTTTGATTCTTTACATTCTATATTGAACCATTTCTGTATTTTCTTATCTGCTTCTTTGTGCTGTGGGATGTACTTCTGGACTCCTATTTCATAAAATTCACAAAAATTTTTATATACAGCATTTAAATCTTGTCCTCTAAGCTCATTTTCCCAATCAACTTCTAAGAAATACTTGATAATTTCTTTTTATAGTTTAGGTCTTGTGATTTGTCATTGCTGTTTACTATGTCATATGCTATCCTGAAGTTATAATTTAGTACTGCATGATCGCTTTTGCCGAGTGGAGGGTGATATATTAAACTGTCAATGTCATTTTCTTGCCTAGTAAATATTAGATCTAGCACTGAAGGTACATCAAGTCCTCTTTTTCTGGTGGTTTCCCTCACATGTTGCGTTAAGAAAACTCTTGTACGAGATCCAGGAGCTTTTGGTCCCAACAGCTTTCTTGGCTATTTATATCTAGAGTATTCCAATTTATATTTGTATTGAAGTCCCCAGTTAGTATAATTCTTTCCGATTTCTCTTCCATTTTATGTAGCAATGATCTTATACTCTGAATTGTACTCTCTGCCAGGTCCTCATATTCGTCTCTTTCCCATGTGTTTGATCTGGGTGGCATGTACAAATTGGCTACAATTACTTTACCTTCAGATGTGTCGATCTCTACTGCAATCAGTTCTACTTGTGATGGTATATCTAGGTTTATTTCCTTGACTTATAGATTTTTCTTAGTTAATATTATAATTCCTCCTCCTTTTTTTAAATTTCTGTCTCTTCTCCTATATTGTATTCCTCTAAGTTTAGTATGTCATCGGATATCCTTGGTGTTAATTTTGTCTCAGTTAGGCATATTATTTGTGGTTCATTTTCTCTGACATAATCATTCATCTCTAGTAATATAGATACCATTCCATCCACATTTGAGTATATCAACTTTATCATTTTGTTTATATACTTGTCATGACATG
The DNA here is from genome assembly GCF_032717465.1 of Coenobita brevimanus. Lineage (NCBI taxonomy): Eukaryota > Metazoa > Arthropoda > Malacostraca > Decapoda > Coenobitidae > Coenobita > Coenobita brevimanus. The sequence goes on from NC_136994.1 coordinate 14,504,866, forward strand.
GTTCTACTACCTTCCTCCTTTTTCTTCCATCCTGTTTGTGTACCACTTTCGTACCTGCAATCCTATTACTTTGTAAAAAAAAAAATTCTTCTGATCTTCCCTCATTTTTTGTTTTTGCTTCCTCCCTTTTCTCTTTCAGTAATTCCAGTAATTCATTGTGTGTGTGTGTGTGTGTGTGTGTGTGTGTTGGTCAGGTTCCGGGTTCGTGTGTCGTTTTGATGGAGATGTGATTGGCAAGGTGTAAAGGCAGATAAAAAGCCCAATTACCACAGTGATAATTAACCGGGAAAATGAAACAGTGCAGTGCTGACGAGAGAGAGAGAGAGAGAGAGAGAGAGAGAGAGAGAATGAATGTCGGTGTGTTTACGTATACAACCCGGAGATAAGGCAGTGTGTTGTCCTATTTCCACCCTATTTCAAGAGCTTAAACATCCATACTATTTCCATGCCTTATTTCGTAACAATAAAAGCAATACATCTCATGGATTCCTTTGCATATAACAGTACCAAGGAAATGAATGTTACTCTGGTGAACGGGTGTGTGGCAAAACTCTCCCTCTTTTTCGTTGTACACTCTATGCACAAATTTGTAACCACTGGCTGTGTTTATTTCCTGAAGGAGGTGTGTTTTTTTAATGTACTTTGTTTACCTTTGCAACAGTACGCAATTCACTCAGTCAGAATTTTGAGATAGACGATTTGAACTGAAAGAGAAATGTAGCCATCAACATAATCCTCTCTCTCTCTCTCTCTCTCTCTCTCTCTCTCTCTCTCTCTCCCGTACTAAGTAAACTCATCAGATGGTATGAATGAGATAAAAAAAAAATTAGTACATGGAAAATGGAGAATGAGGTGGTTAATAATTCAAAACTGTAATTCTGTAAACATTTGTCAGGATGTTTCAGTTTAGTTTAGTTTGTCATATGTTGTTCGTGTTCTGTGAAAAGTAACAATCATAGAAAACAAAGATTTTAAGATTAACTATGCCAAATAATAATGGAATTTATTTTTCTAGTTATCGGTGTTCTCTTCAGTGTACGTTTTCATTTCATATTTTCCTGTTATGGTTAAAGACTTGTAGCTCCATTATGCTTCCTGAAGGGAACCATCGAGCAAAAAGAAAATGATAACAGACTAGGCTTTATGTGTTTTAGCTTTGTGTGTATGAGAGAGATGTTTTAGTGTGTTTATGTAGGTCTTCTCATTCTTTACAGTAGCTTGATTTCACCTGATGGAACTGAGCTACTCTTAACCTGAATACCGTTGTGGTTGCGTGAAATTGTATGGGTCTCCTTGGTTACTAGTCACATTTTCCCTCTAATCCGGCTATACTTGACCATCAACTAAGCTGAAGGTGGTTAAGGATCCTTGTCAAGTGAAAATAAATCGACTCTACCGTTACCATCATTGCCACTACTACAGTATATTCATTTTAAATTGGCCCAGATTTTTGTCCTTTTGCAGCGTATTTGGGTGCGACGAATTACCGATTCGGCACAGAATCGCCACTTGTAATTAGATATTGTAATACTTTTCTCGCCATATAGGTTCGTACACACCTCATTATCTCAGATCTAGTTAAAAATTCTTGTTTAATTTAACTACTGATAAAAAAAAAAAAAAATCAACGAAAACATGCTAAAGTGTCTCGCCTTTACATCGCCAGCTCGTTTAACAAACTACTATTTTGCATAAATATTGGTTTAAAATGCAAATAAATGTATTGACAAAGCACATTTAACCTGTTTACCGATATTTTGGTAATTGTCCGTTGTTTTAATTTTACATTAAAGATTTTTCAAGGCTTTGCGGCGTGTTTAGGGTTGAGTTTAGAGCATTCTTGGTGTCTAGGATAAACTCTGACATTTAATTAAGTGATATTCTTTGTTGTATTTAGAGAGGTTGTTACTAAAACTGTGCTTAGAAGAGGTAAAGATTTAAGGAGATGATCATTGTGCTATTTAGTTATGTTACTAAAACTGTGCATAGAAGAGGTAAACGGAACGCAGGTAGTGACGGTGAATGCAAGCAGTGAAGAAGGCTGGTCACCTGTCCATGTTTCCCTTCTCCTGCAGTCTACCATCCTACCTTCAGGGGATAGGGAAGTAGTTGAAGGATGCTTGTATAACCGAGCAGTAGAGTCTCCTGGTTATATCTGTGCGACCACTTGAAGGCGTCCCTCTTTAGCACCATTATCGTAACTACGCCTGAGATACACAACACCTTTATCAATAGGTAATGAATTGATATCGTGCCTTCAGGTAACCCAACTCGCAAAGGGCGACCCGCTACACCTGTCTTGTAATCAACAGGTCACTATCGGTAACTTTGAGAGTTTTATGTTTCACCCACACCTGTATTACACGTAGAGGGCTC
>NC_136994.1:14514741-14524741 GCF_032717465.1 Coenobita brevimanus
ATCACATCCATAACAGTACCTTCCCTCATTATACATATTTTGATACGTAATATGACCAGTATATTTTCCGCGTGTATGGTATATTTTTTGGCGCTAATTTTGAAGTCGCCAAAATTATCTCAGGAATTTTAATAGGAAAAGTAGTATATTGATTTTTTTTTTACCATGAATTAAAGTGCCCTCAGCATTAATTTGGGAAAACCAGAATAGAGCTATAGTATTTTCACCTTAACTTGGCCCAAATTTTCGTCCTTTTGTAGCTTATTTGATGTATATTGGCAGAGAAGGGCAAGGTTATGGCTCTACGTCCTCTCCATAGCACTACTTCGTGACTAGCATCATATTCTGCTGTTAATGTATTGTTCAGAGAGAGATGACAGTTGTAAGTAAGAATAAGAGCATTGTATTTCTCCCAACTGCATGACCTCACCCCCACACTGCATGACCCCACCCCCACACTGCATGACCCCACCCCCACACTGCATGACCCCCACCCCCACACTGCATGACCCCACTCCCACGCTGCATGACCCCACCCCCACGCTGCATGACCCTTTACTACATGACCCCACCTCCACACTGCATGACCCCACCCCCATACTGCATGACCCCACTCCCACACTGCATGACCCCACTCCCACACTGTATGACCCCACTCCCACACTGCATGACCCCACCCCCATACTGTATGACCCCACTCCCACACTGCATGACCCCACTCCCACACTGCATGACCCCACTCCCACACTGCATGACCCCACCCCCATACTGCATGACCCCACTCCCACACTGCATGACCCCACCCCCATACTGCATGACCCCACCCCCATACTGCATGACCCCACTCCCACACTGCATGACCCCACTCCCACACTGCATGACCCCACCCCCACACTGCATGACCCCACTCCCACGCTGCATGACCCCACCCCCACGCTGCATGACCCTTTACTACATGACCCCACCCCCAGACTGCATGAACCGACCCCCATACTGCATGACCCCACTCCCACACTGCATGACCCCACTCCCACCCTGCATGACCCCACCCCCACACTGCATGACCCCACTCCCACACTGCATGACCCCACTCCCACACTGTATGACCCCACTCCCACACTGCATGACCCCACTCCCACACTGCATGACCCCACCCCCACACTGCATGACCCCACCCCCACACTGCATGACCCCACTCCCACACTGCATGACCCCACCCCCATACTGTATGACCCCACTCCCACGCTGCATGACCCCACTCCCACACTGCATGACCCCACTCCCACACTGCATGACCCCACTCCCACACTGCATGACCCCACCCCCACACTGCATGACCCCACTCCCACACTGCATGACTCCACTCCCACACTGCATGACCCCACTCCCACACTGCATGACCCCACTCCCACACTGCATGACTCCACTCTATTCTTTTCGTTGTTATGGTCTGTCTCTCTCCCTCTCTTCCTTGCTCACATTCCTATCACGTCTCTATCTTGTTACGTTCTTACAGAGAGAGAGAGAGAGAGAGAGAGAGAGAGAGAGAGAGAGAGAGGAAAAAGCAGAGAGGAGTGGAGGAGGGAGAGAATGGAGTTAGTGGGGTGGAAGTAGAAGGAGGAAGAATGGAATGAGGAGGAGGGAGGGAAGGAGGAAGAATGAAGAGTGGAAGGGAGGGGAGGAGGAAGAATGACGGGTGGAAGGGAGGGGAGGAGGAAGAATGACGGGTGGGAAGGGGAGGAGGAAGAATGAAAGGTGGAAGGCAGGGGAGGAGGGTCGGGGAAGCAAGAGGCCGTGCAACTCGGTGCAAGTGCGAACAGAACTTATTCAGTAGGCGCCGAGCCTTCGTCTAGGGAGGGAGTGTGTACGTCGAGCTCCCTGTATTGTTTATATAGTGATTTCGCAAATATATCACCATACCCAACGAAACGTACAGTGCAACATTGCCAATATGGGTGAACAGAGTGAACAACGTGCCCGGTACTACGGTGAACAGTGAACAGAACCACGTGTGTTGTTCCATACAGTGTATATATCGAAAGACATCCGTTTGTTTTGGTTTTTATGTAGAGGCGCGGCATCATAGCCTGGAGAATTGTTGACACGTGGAACTGGTTTTCCGATTTGGCTTCGTTATTTGTCGTTACTTTTATAATGCTGTCAACCTTTTCAGTTCGATGACGTGTTTTTAATTCGAACCCTTCACTACGAGGACGTTTTATACATTTTTCGGTAACGGATTTTATTAAGCTTATTTCCGAATTATTATTATTATTATTATTATTATTATTATTATTATTTTCATTATAGCGCGTTTATTCTGACTTAGATTTGTAACTCCTTTTAGCTACTTCGTTTGTTGCTAAGTTAGGCTGGAGGGTTGATTTGGCTAGTAACCAAGGAGACTCATTCCTGCTTCATATCTAAGACACCGAGTTTCATTACAAAGTGGTTATGTTGGGCGGGCTGATTCAACTAGTAACCAAGGAGACGCCATCGCAAATAACGAATTTTATGTAACTACAGAGGAGTTAGACATGAGCCTCCACTAACCCCACAGATAGAGAGAGAGAGAGAGAGAGAGAGAGACCATGCAGCGTAGGATTAATTTCAGAAACTGGCTTTAAAAATCTCGAAACCAAAATTTTACAGGTTTTGATTTCAGTTTTTCGTACCCCCTCATGCCGATTATTATTATTATTATTATTATTATTATTATTATCATCATCATCATCATCATCCTTAGGCGATAATTTTCAAGTGAGCTGAAAGGGGAAGTAGGCATGAGTCTCCTTGGTTACTATTCAAATCAACCCTTCAGCCTGACAACACCTGGTCATTCAGTGAGTGGGGAAGTGGGAATGAGTCTCCTTGGTTACTAGTCAAATCAACCCTCCAGTGTAACCATCAGGGCAACGAACGAGCTGAAGGGGGGTTAGGGATCTTTGCCAACTTGGAGTGTACGCACTATAGAAATTTTGAGTTGAAATAAATCGCACGTAGGTAGGAAATAAGGATAAACTTAACCCTTTGAATTCCAAGACGGTTTTTTTTGGTTTATTTTAGCTATTTTCAGGGGATTTTTACTCAGCATAGGAGAGATTTTGGAATTTGAGTGGTTAGGTGGGGGGATGGTGAGGGATAGGCTTTGTGGAACTACTGCTAGTGGAGAGAGAGAGAGAGAGAGAGATGGATAAATAGATTAGTAGGTAGATAAGATAGATTGAGTGAATGAGAGAGAGAGAGAGAGCGAGAGAGTGATGAATAGATAGATTAGTAGTTAGATAGATAGATGGAGTGAATGAGAGAGAGAGAGAGAGAGAGAGAGAGAGAGAGAGAGAGAGAGAGAGAGATTGGTAGGTAGACAGACATAGATGGATTGGTAAACAGAGAGCTGGATAGATGGATAGATAGATTAGATGGATTGAGAGAGGGGGGGGAGAGAGAGAGAGTTTCAGACAGGCAGGCAGATAGACATGGACAGAGAGATAGATAAATATATAACATACAGATAGACAGATAGATAATTAGGCGCCAGACATTGGATAGATACATCAGGATAGATACATAGATGATTTAAGAGTCTGGCAATAGATAGATATATTGATAGAATTTATATAAGGTATGCTTTTGGCAGTAAATTTAGATAGATAAATAGATAGATTGATAGATAGGCAGGCAGAGAGATAGATAGACAGGTAGATAGATAGGTAGATAGGGCGCTTGGCATCATCGATGAAGAATGACGACGTGGGTTAGGCTTTGGCAGTAGATAGATATATAGGTAAATAGATTGATGAACAGATAGATAAACAGATAGATAAAGATTCCTACAATGTTAACGCGAAAATATTAGGGCGGCAAAAGATGATTAGCGTAATTAAAAGCACGGGAATTACATCATATCCAAACGTGTCACATTAATTGCCTCTCTTAATCACCTGAATGGTTATAAACGAGCAATTAACCCCTTCAGCACGATGACGGGGTGCTGAAGAGGGATAGTTTCAGCCTGCAGTCCACTGGGTTCACTTTCAGATGAGTCAAGGGTTGCTGTTACTACTACTACTACTACTACTACTACTACTACTACTACTACTACTACTATTACCATTACTACTACTACTACTGCTGCTATTGACTACAGTTACTATTACTAACTAATAATACCGTACTACTGCCTCTAATGCTACTACTACTACTACTACTAAAAAATGCAAAAATGGTACAGGGAACGGAAATAAGTTGCCAAGGAAAGGCTAGAGCGAGGAAATAACTGTGTAAATAGTGAAGGATTTCTTGCTTAATAGCCCAGATTTTCGTCCTTTTGTAGCTGATTTCACGTAACTTCCGGAAAAAAAAAAGAAAAAAGAATATTACTGCTCTAGTCCTTTCCATAGCACTTCTTCGTGACTAGCATAGCATTCTGGCGTTAATCTGTTGTTACATCTCAGCATTGAAGATGGAGAGGTGGTAATTTTAGGCCAAGTTAGAGTAAACGGAGTACAGTGCTTTACGTCCTTTCCATAGCACTTCCTCGTGACTAGCATAGCATTCTGGCGTTAATCTGCTGTTACATCTTAGTGTTGAAGATGGAGAGATGGTAATTTTAGGCCAAGCTAGAATAGAAGGAGTATTGTGAGGCGGGGAGCAGGGCAATGAAATGGCGGGGGACAGGGTGACATGGAGGCGATTTGTTTGTGGCCACCCCTTACGGGATTAAGGCATCTGGCAATAGGTAGATAGATAGTGAAGCTTGTATCTGTCACCCCCAGTTTGAAAAGTGACATGAACTGAGTAAAATCGTCTGAACACAGCAAGAATAAAAGTACCTCATCGTATTGAAGAGGTTGATGCAATTTCAAGGCAATTTTCGTATTACGCAAGTTTGTAATATTCACGTTGATGAGTAGGGACGTCTTCAAGTGGTGGCACCTATATGACTGGCCGGTGGAGCTGCCTGGTTATACAAACGTCCCTCACCTCCCTCCCGGTCCCAGTCTGCGGTCCACTGAGTTCACGTTTATATTATCAACAGATTTATATTAGGAAACAGGGACTTAAGCATTTTCCACAGCGTTTCGGAAAGTTCCCCAGAAAATAGGAAGAGAGAAAGTGAGATAGCAACGTGCAAGAAAGTAAAAAAAAAGAGAGAAAAACGAACAGCCTACCATAGCAGTCATCATCAGTGTACTGGAGCCCGGCCGCTGAGGTGGGTGGCTTTGGTGTGTGTGTGTGTGTGTGTGTTTCCATCAGTCTAGCTTGTTTTTATTTTTACTGGTTTAATTTTTGGCTGTATTTTCCATTTTTTGTTTTTTTGAAATTAAGCTGTCTTTATTTTGGTATGAGTTTTTATGTTTCAAGAATACTCCCCCAGTATCCCTGCTTGTCGTACGAGGCGACTAAAAGGGTTGGTGGTGGGTTAGTGCCCCACCCCGTAAAAAGAACTAACTAAACTAGCGAACAAAGCGCCTCGAACCCGGACGGAACATACGTTGACGACTAAGGAACGGGCAAAGGACATTCTTAGGGTGGGAACGTGGAATGTGAGAGGAGTGAATGATGAAGTGAAAGAGAGAGAGATTGTTCAGGTGCTTGAGGATGCAAGAGTGGATATATGTGGATTGACTGAAACTAAAAGGCAAGGTGAAAGGGTGAGAGAATGGGAATATGGTTTAGGTATATGTGCGGGAGTCAATGAGAATGAGAGGGCATGAGAGGGAGTATGTCTGACGATAAGCAAGAAGTGGAAGGAGAATATAAGAGAGTATGGAACAGTGGGTGCAAGGATTGTATGGGTGAGGATGAAAGTAGGTATACAGGCGTGGGCGATTGTATGTATGTATGCGCCGACAGAGGATCGAGTGGCAAGAGTGAAAGATGAGTTTTGGGCGAGTGTAGAAGCGTGTATGGACAAGTTTGAGAGGAGCGAGAGAGTGCTGTTGATTGGAGACATGAATGGCAAAGTTGGGAATGTACGAGTGGATGGAGTGGTTGGTCAGTGGGGTGTGCCAGCTGACGTAGATGGGAATGGAAGTGCTTTGGTGGACATCTGCGCTGGTAAGGGGTTGGCAATAGCCAACACCTACTTTCGGCATAAGATGATCCACCGGTATACATGGAGAGTAATGAGAAGGATGGATGGTGAACTTGTTGAACGAAAGGCAATGATAGACTACGTGTGTGTGGATGAGCGAATGAGAAGACAAGTGTTGGATGCAAGAGTGTGGAGAGGGTGGGGGAATGGAGTCTCGGACCATCGCTTAGTGATGGCCAAGGTAGAGCTGCAAAGAAAGTGGTTGAGGAGACGAAGGGGAAGACAGGAGGAAGCAACTCCTGTGAGAAGAGTGGAGAAATTGCAAGATAGTGAGAAAATGACAGAGTATAAGAGCATAGTGGAAGAAAGATTGGGAAGGTATGAGCTAGAGCAGATGGAAGGGGTGGAAGACGTATGTAAGATATTCATGGAAGAGATAGGCGCAGCGTGTGAGGCGGTTTGTGGAGTGAGGAGGAGATGCAAAGGTGTGCAAGGGACAGGATGATGGAATGATGAGGTTAAACGAGCTGTGGAACAAAAGAAGAAGGCATATAGTGAATGGTTAGCGAGTAGAGGTAGGGGAGAAGATGAGAGAGAGAAGAGAGAGGTATATGTGAGCAGGAGAAGGGAGGTTAAGAGACTGGTGAAGGAGAGTAAAAAGAAAGTGGATGAAGAGTTTGGGAGGAATCTGAGTGTGAAATGGAGGGAGAGTAAGAAATTGTTTTGGAAGGAGGTAAAGAAAGTAAGGCAGTGTGAAAGGGGAAATAGTAGGGGAGTGAAAGATAGGAATAATAGATTGTTGGTGGAGAAGAGAGAGAAACTGAGGAGCTGGAAGGAGCACTTTGAGGATTTGTTGAATGTAGAGAGTGAGAGCAGTGCAAGTATAAATGGCTGGGGAATGGCTGGGAGAAGAAGAGATGAGAGGAGGGAGGAAGAGATCAGTAGAGCGGAAGTAGTGAAAGCGATGAAGAAGATTAAGTTGGGAAACCCCCGGGAATTGATGGAGTGTGTGGTGAAATGCTTAGGTATGGGGGTGAGATTGTTGTGGAGTGGATATGGAAGTTGTGTACATTGGCTTGGGAAGAGGGAAGGGTTCCAGAGGACTGGAAATCAGGTATAATTGTTCCTTTATACAAAGGAAAAGGGGAGAGAGAAGTATGTGGTAACCATAGGGGTATTAGCCTTCTTAGGGTGACTGGTAAAATATATGGTAGAATACTCATTGATAGGGTTAGGCATATGACAGAGGAGCTAGTTGGAGAAGAACAAGGGGGATTTAGGAAGGGAAAAGGGTGTGTAGATCAGATACTTGTTCTAAGATGTTTAGTGGAGAAGTATCTAGAGAAGGGAAGGAAAGTGTATGCTGCCTTCATGGACTTGGAGAAAGCTTATGACAGAATAGATAGGCAAGGTATGTGGAAGGTATTAACAATATATGGAGTGGAGGGGAAATTGCTGAGTGCTGTGAAGAGTATGTACGAAGGAGCTAGGGCTACGGTTCGAGTGGATGGTGAGCTGAGTGAGTTCTTTGATCTCAGTGTGGGACTGAAACAGGGTTGTGTGATGTCTCCATGGCTGTTTAATATATACATGGGTTGTAAAGGAGGTGCAGGGTAGGGCAGTGGATGTGGGGGTGGCTCTAATGAATGAGGGTGAGATTTGGAAGCTTCCGGTGTTGCTGTTTGCTGATGATACAGTACTGTTGAGTGAAGATGAATGGGAGTTGCAAGGTTTGGTGAATGAATTTGGGACTGTATAGGAGGAGGAATCTGAAAGTTAATGTAAACAAAAGTAAAGTTATGGTGTTTGAGAGGAATGAAGTCACAGAGTGTGCAGTGAGGTTGGATGGTGAGGATATGGAGAATGTGAGTGCATTCAAGGACTTGGGTAGTGTGATGAGTAGGGATGGAACTTTGGGGGATGAAGTGCGTGAAAGGGTACAGCAGGGAAGGAAGGTTGTTGGTACACTGAAAGCAGTGATGAGAAACAGGGAGGTGAGTATGGAAGTTAAGAAGTCACTGCATGATAGTATTGTGATCCCTACCCTGACGTATGGAAGCGAGGCGTGGACCTTGCAAGAGGGGAACAAGTCAAGAGTGAGAGCAGTGGAAATGAGTTACTTGAGAGGAGCATGTGGAGTGACGTGGAGGGACAGGTTGACGAATGAAGAAGTAAAGGAACGCTGTGGGGTGGATGTGGATGTGGTTGAGAAGATTAGGAGAAATACACTGAGGTGGTTTGGACATGTGAAGAGAATGGAGAATGAAAGACTGACTAGGAGGGTGTATGTAGGTGAGGTGGAGGGAGGGAGAGGGACAGGTAGACCGAGGATGAGGTGGAGGGATGGAGTTGAGAGGTATATGAGGGAGGGGGGGGTGAGTTGGGGGGAGGGTAGTCAAATGGTGGGTGACAGAGGGACTTGGAGGTGTTTTGTCTGCGGCCATCCTTTGCGGGATTAGAGCGTCGGGCTATAGATAGATAGATAGATTATTATTATTATTATTATTATTATTCCAGATACTTTAGAACTTAGTGCGATTCCTTTATTTCTTTACTAATTCTATTTAAATTTGGCATAATTTTTCCTTGGACATATACGCCCAGACATTTTTATTTATTTAGTTACTTATTTATTTTCATTTTAAGGGAGTTTTGGGGTCAAAGGTCACACACACACACACACACACACACACACACACACACACACACACACACACACACACACACACACACACACACACACACACACACACACACACACAATTATCATGGTAATTCACACACAAGTAGTTCAGTGTACTATACCTATGTGGAGACCATCTTGCATTCCCTTATCGTAGTATTTAGAATTGTGGTTTATTGGAGCTTAGATTATTATTATTATTATTATTATTATTATTATTATTATTATTATTGTTATGATTGTTATGATTATATATCTACTACTACTGTTACTATTACTACTACTATTACTAGTACTGCCACTACCGCTACTACCACTACTTCCACTGCTGCCACTTTTTTTTTTTTTATTTCACTTCCATCCATTGGGGAATTATATTGTGAAGATCCAAACCAACCTTGCTAATACAGTCCACCATTTGGAGTTGTAATGTGAAGGTTAACACTAACCCTCATATTACAATATGTTGGCCCCAAGCACGCCAACGGCTGTGGTTACCAACCATCTACTACTACTTTTGCTACTTTATTTTTATTCATTAACGTTACAGTGTAAATAAAGACATTAATCTATAGGAGTCGCTGGTCTATGCGACTCTCGACCACTGTAGCTTCGTAATCCATACCCGCCAGAGAGACAGGCCTGAGGGCTGATGACCTTGTGCCCCTGAGACATAGCAGAGCAGACCTCACGAGGGAGAATGACAGTCGACATCTCATCCAGGCCATAACAGAACTCTGCGGTTGACGTTTCTTCTCAGAAAGAACCTCTGTCAGTTGAGACATAGCAGAGCAGACCTCACGAGGGAGAATGACAGTCGACATCTCATCCAGGCCATAACAGAACTCTGCGGTTGACGTTTCTTCTCAGAAAGAACCTCTGCCAGTTGAGACATAGCAGAGCAGACCTCACGAGGGAGAATGACAGTCGACATCTCATCCAGGCCATAACAGAACTCTGCGGTTGACGTTTCTTCTCAGAAAGAACCTCTGCCAGTTGAGACATAGCAGAGCAGACCTCACGAGGGAGAATGACAGTCGACATCTCATCCAGGCCATAACAGAACTCTGCGGTTGACGTTTCTTCTCAGAAAGAACCTCTGCCAGTCTCGAGTAGAATCTCACTGCGTCTGGACCCATCCCACCTGATGTCGTGAACACAAGGGCAGTGAATCCACCGTGGTCCACATGTTGGATTCTTTCTTGATAGTTTCTGTTTTTTTCTTGTTCATTCCTCTTGTGTGCAACCTCGAGAGAGAGTTCACGATGACATGCTGCCAT
>NC_136994.1:14529741-14544741 GCF_032717465.1 Coenobita brevimanus
CTCCTCTCCTTTCTCCCCTCTTCTCTCCTCCCCTCCCCTCCCCTCAAACAGAGTGGGTGAAAACAAACTCATTACATATTCAGCACCCACACTCATCTGCATTTCCCCTCCCCTCCCCTCCCCTCCCCTCCTCGCCCTTCCTCTACCCTTTTCCCCTCCCCTCCCATCACCTCCCTGTTCTTCCTCCCTTTCCTCTCCTATCCCCTCCCCTCCCTAATCTCCTCTCTCTTTCCCCTTCCCTTCCTCCCTCCCTCCCCTTCGTCCCATTTCCCTCCCCCTTTTCCTTCTCTCCCTTTCCCTTCCTTCCCCTCTCAACACACCTTCCTTCCTCTTCCCTCTCCTCGCCTCCCTCCCTCGCATCCCTCCCCCCCTTACCCCCTTTTTCTCCCCTTTCCCCTCCTCTCCTCACTCCTTTCCTCCATCCCACCCCCTCCATTTCCTCCCCCCTCACTCCCCCCTTCCTCTGCCTGTCTCTCGTCTCTCCCAACACTTACCTCCCCTCTCTTCCCTCCTCTCTCTCTCTCTCTCTCTCTCTCTCTCTCCTTCCTCCCTCCCTCCTCGCCCTCCCTTTCTCCTTCCTCTCAGACTTCTTCTCTCCCTCCCTCACTCCATCCCCTGCCTCTTCACTCCCTCACACCCCTCCCTCCATCCCTCCCTTCTTTCCACGTCCCCTCTCCCCGTCCGCCCCCCCCTTCTGTTTGTGTGTGTGTGTGTGTGTGTGTGTGTGTGTGTGTGTGTGTGTGTGTGTGTGTGCGCGTGCAAAAAAAGAAGGAACACAAGGCTGAGACCTCATTTTTCCCTTCGAAAGATAAATTGAGGAAAAGGAGAGCCATATTTAAGGGGGGGGGAGAGAGAGAGAGAGAGAGAGGATTTAAAGTGATTGTTTCTAAACCTTCCTTAACTCCTCGGGATAAGTTGGTGTGAGAGAGAGAGAGAGAGAGAGAGAGAGAGAGAGAGAGACGGAGGGAAGCAAAGACAAGGAAACTAAAAAAAACAAAACAAACCGAAGAAAGGTGGGACTGAATAAAGATATGAGAGGGAGAGAGTTACATAGATACACAGACCACACAGACCTTACGGTCCCTACGAGGTGGTCCGGCCTTAATACTAATATGCCTTAATACTAATACAGTGCATAGCAGCAGGAGAAAAGGATAGCACAGCAGAAGGCTCTCTCCCCCACCCTCCAGACCCTCCGGCATTTGCCGTACAGGAAACAAGAGAGGAAGTAATACCTTGCAGGAATGAAAAACCTGAAGGAATTTTATAGGATCGGCAGAAAGTAGAATAACATGGAAAAGGAAAATTTGGGCAAACAGCCACATACTTACCCCATGCATGCATTTTTTTTTGTTTTAATATAAAAAGATGAATAGAATGTTTATCTATTATATATTCCCTAAAATATTGTGTGAATCTAATAGACAGATGAATGCAGACGCGAATATGCAATAATTGCTCCATCCTAACTAAACGATACCAATTGCGTCGAGATACATGTCCAGTCTCATTTTAAATATATTTATGGTACCACTCTCAATCACATTCCCAGGGAGTTTATTCCATTCGCTTACAACAGAGTAAGTGAAGAAGTTTTTGGTTGTATCAAGATTAGCCCTCCTTGTTTGCAACTTCATACCATTTCCTCGAGTTACAGTCTCGGCAATTACTGTGAATAGCTTGATCGAATCAATATTACTAAAGCCTTTTAGAATCTTAAAACATTCAATCAGTTGTTCCCTGAGTCTCCGTTTTCTAAGAGAGAATAGGTTTAATTCCCTGAGTCTCTCGAGGTATGGTTTATTCCTCAGGGACGGGATTAACTTGGTAGCCCTACGCTGGACCGCTTCCAGTATTTCTATATCTTTAATTAGGTGAGGCGCCCAAAATTGCACTGCAAACTCTAAGTGTGGCCTGACTATGCTTTTGTATAGGGGGATTACAATATCTTTGCTTTTATATGTAAAATGCCTTTTGATGAAGCCTAGGGCCCTGTTGGCTTTATTGGCGGCAGAGATACATTGATTCGAACATTTCAGATCGTCTGATTTTAGTACGTTTAGATCCTTAACTAATGAGGACTTGCTAATGATTTGGCCCTTCATTTCGTAATCATACCTTTTGTTTATCTTCCCACATTGCAGTACCTGACATGTACTTACATTGAAGGGCATTTTGTCATTTTTCTGACCAGCTGGCAATTTTGTTAAGGTCATTTTGAAGGCTAATTCTGTTTTCTTCAGTTATTATAGTGTTGCCGATTTTTGTGTCGTCCACAAATTTAGAAATGAAGTTGTTTAGGCCAACATCGATATCGTTAATATACATAATAAATTGGACTGGTCCCAACACTGATCCCTGAGGAACACCACTGGTCACTGGAGCCCAGTCTGACTCCACTCCATTTATAACGACTCGTTGCTTTCTCTCACTTAACCAGCAACGTATCCACCTATGAATATTTCCGTCAATTCCAAGTGATCTTAGTTTTGTCATTAGTTTACCATGCGGCGCTTTGTCAAAGGCTTTCTGGAAGTCTAAGTAGATTATATCAAGTGACCTGGTACAATCATTCATTTTAAAAAGTGTATCGTAAAACTCAATTAAGTTTGTCACGCATGATCTCCGTGTTCGAAAGCCATGCTGGCTGTTCCTAATTACGTTATTAGTTTCTAGGAACTCAACTATCCTATCTCTAATGATTCGAGGATCTTTCCCAAGATAGAGGTTAGGCTAATTGGTCTATAATTACCTGGTTGATCTCTACTGCCCTTTTTATATACTGTATAGGAGTCACGTTAGCCAGTCTCCAGTCTGCTGGAACCTTTCCTTGTTGTAGGGACTTGTTAAAGATAGATGTTAGAGGACTGCATATTACATCCACCACATTTTTCAGTATTTTAGGGTAGAAATTGTCTGGGCCGGGAGTCTTATTACTGTTCATTTTATTAAGTTTATCTCTCACTTCATTACTGCTAATATGCATATCAAGTGCGTTTTGGATTGACATTTGATGCTCTTCGATGGTGTCATTGGCGTCTACTGTGAAAACTGAACTGAAAAACTTATTTAAAGTAGAGGCAATTTCCTGATCGTCCGTGATAAGAGCACCCTCGTCGCTGATAAGTGGACCAACGCCCGCCTTGAGTCTCTTATTGCCGTTAATGTATCCATAAAAAAGCTTAGGATCCGTAGAACTTGTTTTTGCTATATCAATTTCAAATTGTCGTTTAGCTGTTCTAATGAGTTTTTTAACTTTTCTTCTACTACTGGTATATTGCCCTGTGAGTAATTCACTGGTGTGACTTTTAAGCAAGGTGTGGAGACGGTTTCTTTCTTTAACTGCTCTGCTAATATCGGCATTAAACCACGCTGGTTTGTTTTTACCCTTGTTTTGTCTAGATTTCATTGGCACGTACTTGTTTTGAGCGGTCATGAATACGTGCTTAAATTCTGCCCACATTTCGTTTGCATCATTAATTCTTTCTATGTGTTCAGCTAGTGTACTCAGGGCGTCCTTTTGGCCATTAAAATCTGCGTTTTTATAGTCCGGCATCTTAGTTTTACTTGTACATTCATTATGTGAGAGGTTCATGGAAAATCATATGAGATTATGATCGCTAGATGCTAGATGTTCACCCACAGTGAGGCTTGAGACCATATCTTCATTTGCAGTGATAACAAGATCTAAGATATTGCCCTGTCTTGTCGGTTCCGTGACACATTGAAATAAAAAGTTGTTCTTAATGAAATCCGTCATTCTTTTGTCATTATTACTGCTACCGGTAACTGTATTCCAATTTACTGACGGCAGGTTGAAGTCGCCGGTAATCAACGTTTCGTCCCCATCGAGAACTTCCTGCAAGGTACTATATAGTTCTGTGTCTTCCTCTGGAGTATGAGTAGGGCGACGGTAGACTGTAACAATATTTATATTCATATATTTTAAACGTAATTTGACACAGACCAGTTCGGTGTTCTGTCCACTTAAGGTTACTTCTGTTGGATTTAAGTGATTTTTTACATATATCCCAACACCACCTCCTAGGCGTCCATTTTCTCTGCATTTATAATGAAATTTATACGAGTCTAACTGGTATTCAGATAATGAATCTCTATTACCTATATCAAGATGCGTTTCTGTTACGGTTACTAGAGAGAGAGAGAGAGAGAGAGTCCTAAGCTGATTTTAGAGCCAGCTTACATCTAATCCGTCACAGAAAAAAAAAATTGTTTGCAAAATCAAGAAAATAAGGGAAACAAATGGAATAAATGATAAAATGTTTATTCCTTGCTTTATTTTTGTTTTTTTCTGTTTGTTTTCATCTGACGGAACCGACCCACTGCCATAAAACACTAAGTAATGGGTGTGTGAAATTCGGTGAGGCTAGTGGCGGAATGAGTCTCCTTGGTTACTAGTCAAATCGGCCCTTCAGTGTGACTATACTTTGCCATTAACTGAGCTGAGTGGAGTTAGGGATATTTGGTAAGTTAGGGTGGTGGTAGTAGTAGTAATAGTAGTAGTAGTAGTTCCGGTAGTAGTAATAGTAATGGTAGTAGTAGTAGTAAACCCAGGCTCATCTGAACGTGAACCCAGTGGACTGCAGGCTAAGGTTGCCCTCCTCCTGCAGTCCACCATCCACCCTTACGGGGATAGAGCGGGAGTTGAGGGACGTTTGTACAACCGGGCAGTGGAGCCACCTGGGTATATCAGTGTCACCACGTGAAGGCGTCCCTCTCCACTACTAAGGATGATTATGGTGTGCTGTGCTGGAAGGAAATTGCCATTAAACGTCTGCTAATACGTACCTACCTACCTGCCTACCTACCTACCCACCTACCCACCTACCGGCCTGCCTGCCTGCCTGCCTGCCTACCTACCTACCTACCTACCTACCTACCTACCTACCTACCCACCTACCTACCGGCCTGCCTGCCTGCCTGCCTACCTACCTACCTACCTACCTACCCACCCACCTACCTACCTACTTACTTACTTGCCTGCCTGCCTACCTACCTACCTACCTACCTACTTACCTACCTACTTACCTAGCTACCTGCCTACTTGCCTGCCTGCCTGCCTGCCTACCTACCTACCTACCTACCTACCTACATACATATACATACATACATATGTACATTCATTCATACATACTTACATTCATTCTTTCGTTCATACGTACATACACACTGTACATACGTACATACATACACAGACACATACATACATACATACATACACATACTTATATTCATACATACACTATACATACATACATGTAGACAAGCGCTCCTGATAACATACATCACATAAATATACAACATGGACGGAAACATACATAAACAAATATCTATACATGCATGGATACACACATACATCCATACATACATGCATACATATATAGATACATAACATACATACATACATACGTTCATCTTTCAGGGATGACTACGTAGTTTAAGTTTGTAATGAAATAAAATTAATGTATAAGCTTACCATGCAAATACTGGCTTTAACTCTCTCTCTCTCTCTCTCTCTCTGACAACGGATTAGGGCGCCATGGATGCAATATTGGGGTTTAAGGTGGTGTCAGTTAGAGAGAGAGAGAGAGAGAGAGAGAGAGAGAGAGAGAGAGAGGTAAAGATATAGGTAGATGCTGATAATTAAAGTTAGATAGATAGACAGATAGATAAACGAGCAGACAGCTGAATCAATGCAAAGCTAACTTTCGATATTCAAAGCTAAATTCTGGTGTTTTTCTCTGATTAGCTTTGAATCTTTTGTAATGGCAGCTTGTTATGAGAGAGAGAGAGAGAGAGAGAGAGAGAGAGAGAGAGAGTTGTATAGGGTGGATGGATGGATGGTTAGATGGATGTATGGATGGACGGATGGATGGTTGTATGGAGGGATAGGTGGATGAATGGATGGTTGTTTGGATGGATGGGTGGGTGTATGAATGGATGGATGGATGGATGGGTGGTTGTATGGATGAATGGTTGTGTGGATGGATAGATGGATGGTTGTATAGATGGATGGATGGTTGAATGGATGGATGGATGGGTGGTTGGGTGGATGGATGGATAGATAGTAGTGTGGATAGATGGCTGGCTGGATGGATGAGTGCTTGGTTGAGGATATAACAGAATGCCATGATGGTTGGATGGCTGGGTTGTTGGGTTGCTGTATGGATGTGCGGATGATATAGTGTTGAGATGCATGGTTGGATGAATGATTGTATGGATGGATGGCTAAATAGTTGGATAGCTGGATGGATGGATGATTGTATAGGGAGATAGATGGGTAGACAGGTAGTTGGTTTGTCATTGCCCCTTCACTGCGAGGGTGCCGCAGTAACAAAAATCAATGATCAGACCAGTAAAAATAGAGTAAGTATATCCTCGGCCTACAGGGGTTTATCGCAACTATACTACACTCACCTTAACTTGGTAAAGATTTTCGTCCCTTTCCATTTTCAGTATTACTGCTCTACATTCTTTCCATAGCACTTCTTCGTGACTAGCGCCGTATCCTAGTTTTAATCTCTTGCAATAACTCAGTAATCAAGATGGGTAGATGCCATTCTTTATTTTTATTATTATTATTTATTTTTTTATTCAACAGACGTCCTCCCTGTAACTCACACACCCCACGCTCATATATTTCTCCAAGCATCCCTCCATCTCATCCTTGGTCTCCCCCTCCTCCTCCTCCTCCTCCTCTTGCTCTTCTTAACAGAGGATAAAGTACAATGGTGGTCTCGCATATATAGCCTGTCTCTCTTCTGTAAATACGGTCTTGCTTTTTCTTACTATTGCCTGTTCGATCGTCAGACAGCCCAGCCTGACCCAACCCAGCCCATCGCATTCCAACCCAGCCCAGTCCAACACAAAGAATCCCATCTCATCCCATCCCATCCTATCCCATCGCATCGCATCCCATCCCATCCCATCCCATCCCATCCCATCTAAACTCAAGCCAACCCAACCCATTTCTGTTCTACCCTGCCCTGCCCTACCCTACCCTACCCTACCCTACCCTACCCTACCCTACCCTACCCTACCCTACCCTACCCTACCCTACCCTTCCTTTCCCTACCCTCCCTAGCCTACCCTAGCCTACCCTTCCCTACCCTTCCCTTCCCTTCCCTTCCCTGCCCTGCCCTGCCCTGCCCTGCCCTACCCTACCCTACCCTACCCTACCCTACCCTACCCTACCCTACCCTACCCTACCCTACCCTACCCTACTCTACTCTACTCTACCCTACCCTACCCTTCCCTATTCTATCCTGCCTTACCCTACCCTTCCCTATTCTATCCTGCCTTACCCTACCCTACCCTTCCCTATTCTATCCTGCCTTACCCTACCCTACCCTACCCTACCCTTCCCTATTCTATCCTACCCTACCCTACTCTACTCTACTCTACTCTACTCTACTCTACCCTTCCCTATTCTATCCTGCCTTACCCTACCGTACCCTACCCTACTCTGTTCTACTCTACTCTACCCTACCCTACCCTGCCCTCCCCTCCCCTCCCCTCCCCTCCCCTACCCTACCCTACCCTACCCTCCCCTACCCTACCCTACCCTACCCTACCCTTCCCTATTCTATCCTACCCTACCCTACCCTACCCTACCCTTCCCTTCCCTTCCCTATTCTATCCTGCCCTGCCCTACCCTACCCTACCCTACCCTACCCTACCCTTCCCTATTCTATCCTGCCCTGCCCTGCCCTACCCTACCCTACCCTACCCTACCCTACCCTACCTTACCCTGCCCTACACTACCCTTTTCAGTTTTATCCTACCCTTCCTTATTCTATCCTGCCCTTCCCTGCCCTGTCCTGTCGTGTCCTACCCTACCCTACCCTACCCTTCTCAGTTTTATCCTACCCTTCCCTATTCTATCCTGCCCTGCCCTGCCCTACCCTACCCTATCCATCTCAACCCAACCTATTCCTTCCCATCCCATCCCATCCCATCTTACTCCATTTCAACCCATCCCAACCCAACCCAAGCCTAACCCCCCCACCTGTGAGGGTCCAAGAGTCAACAATTGGTCAGTGATGGGTTGGGAAAGGGGAGGGGAGGGGAGAGGGGGAGGGGGTGGGGGAACTGATGAGAAATCAATGGTTCACTTTAGCCCACCACACTGGTCATCGGAGAGAGAGAGAGAGAGAGAGAGAGAGAGAGAACACAGTCAGTCTGGTAGGTCATCACTGTTCAATCCAGAATTCTCTCTCTCTCTCTCTCTCTCTCTAAAAGGATGTCAAGATTACCCCACGCATTTCAGTGACTTTATTGTGAGACTGACGAGGAGAGTATGTGAGTGAGATGGAAGAAGGTGAGAGGGAGGGGGAGACCGAGGATGAGGTGGAGGGATGGAGTGGAGAGGCGCATGAGAGAGGGGTATGTAAGTTGAGGGGATGGAGAGTGAGAGACTGACGAGGAGTGTGTATGTGAGTGAGGTGAAGAGGGGGAGAGGGAGGGAGAGATGGAGGGATGGAGTGGAGAGGCGCATGAGAGAGGGGGGTGTGAGCTGGGTGTCAGGCAAGGAAACGGCAGGGGACAGGGCGACATGGAGGCGATTTGTTTGTGGCCAGCCCTTGCGGGATTGGGGGGGTCTGGCAATAGATAGATAGATAAATAGATAGATATTAGGCCATATTTAATCCCTCCAGCTGGAAAATCCTCTCTAAGCTGAATAAAATCGCCCGGGGATTGCAAGAAAAATCGCCTAATAAATCCTCGGGCTGAAAGGATTAATAGTCGTAGGGTACAGTTAATTATAACTTATTTATTTTTTATTGGCCCAAACTTTTGATGACACTGTTGCTTTGCTGGGAAAAAATTGCGTAAAATGTAATGGGTTTTAATGATGGATATGTGAATGGTGTGGTTCTCTCTCTCTCTCTCTCTCTCGTACAATCTGTCTGTGCATGTCTATTTTTCTGTCTTCTCTCCATCAATCTGTCTGCCCAGGTCTTAATATAAATCTATTTCTCTGTCTTTATCCATTCGTCTATCTTTATATTTATCTATCTTCTATCTATCTGTCTACATCTGTCCTCTAACCTTACTCATCTTTTTACTATCTATACATTCAATATCTTTTATCTATCGCACAAAGGTCAATAGATGTACTCTCACTGTATGCACAGTACCCTCACCGTGGTACTTATCCTCTGCTAATACTGTAATGAAGGCACAGTAGCTACGTAAAGAAGTGCTCTCTGTACACGAAATGCTTTAGTGCACAAACATTAGGTATTTATGGGTATTTGTGTGCACATCGGAAGTGTGTGTGTGTGTGTGTGTGTGTGTGTGTGTCAGACTGAACACAAATACACATGAACGTAGTGACATACATATTGCGTACATACAGTAGACTCGCACACACACACACACACACACACACACACACACACACACACACACACAGAATGTACTAGAAATCTTAGACAGTGTACAAGAAGTCCTAGGAAATGTACAACCAGACCAAGATGTACAAAGGTTTCAGAGTGTACTAGGTGGATGTACTGGTGTAGGCCATAAACCGGGGTGAACTGGGGGACTGGTAGGATTTGGTTGGGTGGGGGGCGAGATAGCAAATGGGGTCAGACAGGCTGGGAAAATTGGATGGTTCGGGATGGCACGGTGTATGGATGGTTGGATAGATAGAAATTGGATGGTTAGATAGATAGAAGGATGGATGGTTGGATAGAAAGCTGGATGGTTGGAGAGATAGAGGCCTGGATAGATGGATGGTTGGATAGATAGAAGATTGGATGGTTGGATAGATAGAAGATTGGATGGTTGGATAGATAGAAGATTGGATGGTTGGATAGATAGATGATTAGATGGTTTGATAGATAGAAGATTAGATGGTTAGATAGATAGAAGATTAGATGGTTGGATAGATAGAAGATTAGATGGTTGGATAGATAGAAGATTAGATGGTTGGATAGATAGAAGATTAGATGGTTGGATAGATAGAAGATTGGATGGTTGGATAGATAGAAGAGTAGATGGTTGGATAGATAGAAGATTGGATGGTTGGATAGATAGAAGATTGGATGGTTGGATAGATAGAAGATTGGATGGTTGGATAGATAGAAGATTAGAATGTTGGATAGATAGAAGATTAGATGGTTGGATAGATAGAAGATTGGATGGTTGGATAGATAGAAGATTGGATGGTTGGATAGATAGAAGATTGGATGGTTGGATAGATAGAAGGATGGATGGATGGATGGTTTAGATAGCTAAAAGGGATCGATGGTCGGATGGCTGGATAGATACAAGGATGGGTGGGTGGATGGTTGGATAGATAGAAGGTTAGATGGTTGGATGGTTGGTTAAAGAGAAGGATGGATGGATGGATAAATAGGTGGATGGATGGTCGGATGGTTGGATAGAAGGGTGGATGGATGAATGGTTGCATAGATAGAAGATTGGATGGTTGGATAGATAGAAGGATGGATGGTAGATAGATAGAAGGATGGATGGTTGGATGGATAGGAAGTTAGATGATTGGATAGATAGAAGGTTGGATGGTTGAATAGATAGAAGAATGGATGGTTGGATAGAAAGTGAATGGTTGGATAGATAGAAAGTTGGATGGTTGGATAGGTAGAAGGATGGATGGTAAGATAGAAGGCTGGATGGTTAGATAGATAGAAGATTACATGGTTGGACAAAGTTGGATGGTTGGATGGATCGAAGGATGGATAATTGCATAGATAGAAGGATGGGTGGTTACATAGATAGAAGGATGGATGGTTGGATAGGTTGAAGGATGGATGGTTGAATAGGTAGAAGGATGGATGGTTGAATAGGTAGAAGATTGGATGGTAGGGTAGATAGTAGGATTGGATGGTTGGATAGATAGAAGGATGGATGGTTGGATAGATAGAAGGACGGATGGTTGGATAGATAGAAAGTTGGATGGTTGGATAGATAGAAGGACGGATGGTTGGATAGATAGTAGGATGGATGGTTGGATAGATAGAAAGTTGGATGGTTGGATAGATAGAAAGTTGGATGGTTGGATAGATAGAAGGACGGATGGTTGGATAGATAGAAGGATGGATGGTTGGATAGAAGGATGGATGATAGGATAGATAGAAGGATAGATGGTTGCATAGATAGAAGGATGGATTGTTGGATAGATAGAAGATTGGATGGTTGGATAGATAGAAAGTTGGATGGTTGGATAGAAGGACGGATGGTTGGATAGATAGAAGGATGGATAATAGGATAGATAGAAGGATAGATGGTTGGATAGATAGAAGGATGGATGGTTGGATGGGTAGAGGACTGAATGGATGGATGGTTGGATAGATAAAATGGTGGAAGGGTGGATAGATACAAGAATGGATGGTTGGATAGATAGAAGGTTGGATGGTCGGATAGATAAAAGGATGGATGGATGGCTAAAAGGAAAGGATGTTTGAATTGTTAGGATGGATGGTTGGATAGATAGAAGGATAGATGGCTGGATAGATAAAAGGATGGATGGATGGATACGTAGAAGGTTGGATGGTCATACATTTTTTTTTATGTGTCCGACTCTGGGCTAGTTCTACATTCCATACACTTCCACATGTCACCACTTCGGCACTAACACCCACCGTCCATATTGAATACATGCTAGGGCTGTCTCATACAGGACTGGTGTATTGGTATTAGCGGGGGTATATTTACAACATGTCGGCTGGTCTTCTGGTATACAGTCTGGTTTATGAAATTCAAATCCTTCAACTATTCCCTGCCCCAGCCGGGATTCGAACCTGGGTCCATTTGTACTGCAGGCCACGTCGCTGCCGATTCAGCCACCTCCTCCCCCACTGGTTAGCAACGTGTATGGTTACGTGGATGGTTGTCAGTGTGATGAATGGATGGTTCGAGATGGTGAGGATATCTAGAGTAACTGGATGAGTGGATGGTTAAGTGGATGGATGGTTAGATGGATGGTTGGCAAGGTATATAGAGTGATTGGGTAGTTGGGTAGGTGGTTAGGTGGATGGTTGTATAGATGGATGGTTGGATGGGTGGATGGTTAGATAAATAGATAGTTGAATGGATGATTGGCTGAAGAGCTGAGAGTTGGATGGTTGGATGGTTCAGGATGGTAGGATATATATAGAATGGCTGGATGCTTGGGTGGATGGTTGGATGATTGGATGGGTCGGTTGATGGTGGTTAGTTTGGTGAATGGATGGTTGGATGGGTAGGAATTGTTGGATATAAAGATTGGGTGGATGGTTGGATGGTCGAATGGTAAGCAGTATGGATGGTTATGTGGATGGTTGGGTGGATATATTTTTACTACTGTGTGGAATGGATAGAGATGGATGGATGGATGGATGGGTGGATGGATGGTTGGATGAATGGATGTGTGAAAGGATGGATGGATGTATGGATCACAGGATGGATAGTTTGGATAGGGATGGGAGGAGAGAGAGAGAGAGAGAGAGAGAGAGAGAGACGGAGACAGAGACAGACAGAGAGAGCAATTCAGAGAGTGATATAGATGAGTGGAATAAAATCGTCTGGTATAATCTGGAATAGTAATACCAGGTGGTTGATTGGACAGGTAAGAACACCACCTGGCTCTTACGTCACTCTCACCTGAAGGAAATAGTCTTAAGAAATCTAGAATACGAGATAAGATGTTTTCAAGATTGTAAGATGAAATTATAACCCAGTGGAGTGCAGGCTGAAACTGTCTTCTCTCTCTCTCTCTCTCTCTCTCTCTCTCTCTCTCCCAAAAGTAGATAAATTTATGGCATGTCTGGAAATGAGCATCGTATGGAAATGAAGAGTTGGAAATGGAAATGAAGGAAGCCGCGTAGAATGGGAGGGGGGAGGGGAGGAGAGGGGGAGGTGAGTGGGGAGTAGACTAAGGAGGTGAGAGAGAGAGAGAGAGAGAGAGAGAGAGAGAGATTAAGTGGAATGGGTGAGGGTGACATTTGAAGTGGAAGAAGGAGAGAAGAAGGGAAGCGATATGTGGAGGAAATGTGCTGATGTGGAGGAAAGATGTGGAGGGGTGGAGGAATGAGAGAGAGAAGGAGAGGTAGAGAGAGTGGGAAGTGGAGAGGGGGTGGAGTGTGAGGTGGTATTGAGGTTGAAGGGGTGAGGTGGAGGAGGACTTGATGTGGTGAGAGAGAGAGAGAGAGAGAGAGAGAGAGAGAGAGAGAGAGAGAGACAGACAGACAGACAGACATTTTTTTTTAAGTGGTTCATTATGCCGTCCTCATTACCTTTCTTTGTTGGCTTAATGAAGAGAGAGAGAGAGAGAGAGAGAGAGAGATTATTTTTACCCTCTCCCACTGTACCATCCTCTATTATATTTCTCATATTTTTTGGCGTAATGTAAGATCAATGCCACACATTTAGCTCAGCCCACTGGCTCTCAAAAGGGAGGTGAGAGAGAGAGAGAGAGAGAGAGAGAGAGAGGGGGGGGAGTAGGTGGACTTAAATAGAGGTCAGAGGTCAAGGTTATCATCATCATCGTCATCATCATCATCATCATCATCATCGTTTTCATCAGCATCGTCCTTATCATCATCATCATTATTTTCATTACTGTCGTCGTTGATTTCTTTCGTTAAGTGGTCATTGTTCGTTATCAGCGTTTTCGTCGTCATCATCATCATCATCATCATACTAATAAGCATAATTAGGTTAACCAGTCCTCTCTCTCTCTCTCTCTCTCTCTCTCTCTCTCTCTCTCTCCAAACAATCCCAGAGTCGATCCCGCGTGGCCACTACTTAAGCGCCTACAATCCCCACTATCACCACCTCTCACCACTTCATCACAACACTCCAAGTCATACCAAAACTCCTCCTTTTCCTCCTTTATCCTATACTCTTTACACTCTAACTTGGCCTACAATTGCCGTCTTTCCATCTTCAGTAGTGAGTTGTAACACTAGATTAACACAAGGATATGATGCTAGTCACGAGGAAGTGCCGTGGAACCATACTCTTATCACTCTAACTTGGCCTAAAATTGCTGTGCCTCCACTTTTGTATGCTGAGCTGTAACAATAGATTAACAGGATATTGTACTAGTCACGAAGAAGTGCCGTGGAATTATACTTATTTTGTTCTAACGATCAGAAAATGCCGTCGCTTCTGTAACAATAGATTAACAGGATATTGTACTAGTCACGAAGAAGTGCTGTGAAATGGGTGCAGAGTTGATATATTGTCTTTCTCCGCCACTGAGGTTCGGGAAAAAAGCTACGAAAGGACGAAAATCTTGGCCAAGTTGATGTGAAAGGCGTAGCGGTGGATGACGTCACTAAGTAGTCGAAGTCAGTATTGGTTGAACAGGAAGAAGAGGGGAGGAGAGAAGCAGACTGTATCCAAGAGACTGGCCGGTGCGAGAAAATTACCTTGCTATTGCTCTTCCGTAGTGGTAGTAATAGTAGTAGTGGTGGTAGTAGTAGTGGTGGTGGTGGTGGTGGTGGTGGTGGTGGTGGTAGTGGCGGTGGGGGTGGGGGTGATGTTTTTGTTGTTGTTGGTGGTGGTAGTAGTTTAGTAGTATTCGTAGTGGTGATAGTGGTAGTAGTAGTGGTGGTGGTGGTGTGGTAGTAGTAGCAGCAGTATCAGTAGTGGTGGTAGTGGTAGTATCAGTAGTGGTGGTGGTGGTGGTGGTGATGTTTTTGTTGGTGGTGGTGGTGGTAGTGGTGGCAGTAGTACAGTACTGTAGTACAAATAGTGGTGGTGATAGTAGTAGCAGTAGTATAGTAGTATTAGTAGTGGTGGTAGCAGCAGCAGCAGTAGGTAGAAGAAGAAGTAATTTTTGTTAACCCTGCCAATGAAGTGAGAGGAGGTTATGTGGTCAATTCACTCCTGTCTGTTTGTCTGTATGCAAGATATCTCAGAAAGCTGTTACCGGATTTCAATTAAACCTGATGGGTTGATGGGCAGTAAGGCAAGGAGGAGTTGATTAGATTTTGAGATAGATTGGATAAGATTGCAGGCATAAGT
>NC_136994.1:14549741-14577241 GCF_032717465.1 Coenobita brevimanus
TATGTGTGTCTATTCTAGTTTTATCTGTATGTGTTTGTTCTAGTTGTATTTCTGTCTCTCTCTTCTGTTTGTATCTGTGTATCCAACCATCCCCTCAAAACTGAGACAAAGAATCCAAGCTCACTACAACGCCTCCTTACCACAGATAGCACTGGGCTGTCTATGCAGGGTGCACAGAGAGCTGTATGCAGTCATTTACTGGGCAAGCAACGCTGTACAAACTTTCCTTCACCTTGATTGCATCGGGGTGGGGAGGGAGGGAGGGAGAGAGAGAGAGAGAGAGAGAGAGAGAGAGAGAGAGAGTTTGGTTTGTCTGTTTGTTTTTGTTTAGATGTTTGTGCATATACGGGTATGTATAATGTATGGTTTCCTTACCCTCTCATGGCCTGCACAACTCTCGTCAGACGATTTTATTCAGCTGGGAGTGAGTGATAGGAGCCAGAAAATCTTTACCATCACCATAACCCCTCTAACTACCTCTGTTCTTCTCCTCCTCTATCCTATTAACTTCCAGACGATTCTATTCAACAAACACACTATATACATGAACCTAAGAGTGTCAATCCTCCTTCCCCTCCCCCCAGACGCTCCCAATTCAGTCCCCTCCCCTCCCTTAGCGAGAGAGGTGGCGATATTTACAGTATTTTAGAGTCTGTGTGGAATTCGTTAGTTCCCCCTGTAATTGGTGAGAGAAAATGGGTGAATGTGTGGCTAGAGTGTCATTTGAGGCTTTTTATTGGTGTGTGTGTGTGTGTGTGTGTGTGTGTGTGTGTGTGTGTGTGTGTGTGTGTGTGTGTGTGAGAGAGAGAGAGAGAGAGAGAGAGAGAGAGAGAGAGAGAGAGCCTGTATGTATGTTGCTCTGGCGTGAAAAGATGCTTCGTATGTATAAGTGTATTGGAGTGTGTGGGTGTATAGTATGTGTGTATGTATAACTGTGTGCGTATGTGTGTGTATGTATAACTGTGTGCGTATGTGTGTGTATGATTATGTACGTGTTTGTGTGTATTGATGGCATGTGTGTGTGTGTGTAAGTTTTCCCAATATGTGTGTGCCTCGAAAATTTGTATGTCTGGTAGAATATGTGTACTTTATATGTGTGTGTGTGTGTGTGTGTGTGTGTGTGTGTGTGTGTAAGTTTTCCCTATATGTGTGTGCCTCGAAAATTTGTATGTTTGGTAGTGTACTGTATGTGTGTGTGTTTGTGTAATTTTTTCTTTATTTGTGCCTTGAATATTTGCATGTCTGGTAGAGTGTAATTCACCGGGTCGGTCAGGATCACTTGATGGTCGTGATGGTCAGCTTTTACCCTCCCGGAAGGGAGCTGAGAGCTCATATAGTCCGATCTAAGGGCAAGGCTGTGACCTTCACACACGCACACACCCGTTCCCTTGCTCAAGGGGGACAGTAACCACCCACTTCGTCAGTGAAACTTTTCGCAACCTGAGCGAGGCGCGAACTCCCGTCCACCAGTTGGCAAGCGAGAGCGTTACCACTGCACCAGCGAGCGGTGTGTGTGTGTGTGTGTGTGTGTGTGTGTGTGTGTGTGTGTGTGTGTGTGTGTGTGTGTGTAAGTATGCTCCGTACCCTCACAGCTTGACCATAAATCTCAGTATATTCAGCCAGGCTTGATACCATTACCCCCTCCCCTCCCCTCTTCCCTTCTTCTCCCTCCCTCTCCTCCCTCTTGATTCTCCTCTCTTCCCTCCATCATCAGTTTCCTCTCTTTCTCTCTCTCTCCCACATTTTCAATCCCTTTCTACCTCCCGTCCTCCTCCACACCATCATCGATCAGACCACACACACACACACACACACACACACACACACACACACACACACACACACACACACACACACACACACACACACACACACACACACACAATTTTACCTAATCCAATAATCTTCGGCAGGAGTATTCTCTAATTTGTAACAATATCCAGCATAATCCTGCATCATCCATAAACATACTTGGGGTGTCATTCTCTCGGGATTTATTTTGGAAAGTTCATATTACCTCTTGTAAATTCTGCTTCCAAGAGATTAGGTGTGCTAAGCCGACTCCGTACCTTCTTTACCCCTGCACAGGTGTTGACTTTATACACGGGTTTTATCCGCCCCTGTGTAGAGTGCAACTCTTATGTGTGGGGAGGCTCCCCACATACAGCTCTTCTCAACATGGGGGAGTCGAAGGCTTTTCGTCTCATTAACTCTCCTCCTCCTACTGGCTCCCTCCAACCTCTGTCTCTTCGCCGCACAGTTACATCTTCATCACTTTTCTGTTGCTACTTCAGTGGTCACTGCTCCTCTGAACTGTCTGCTTGCATCCCTCCATCACCACGGCTGGCGCGTAGCACCCGTCTAACAACAAACTCTCATCCCTTTTCTGTCCAACTCTCTAATGCAAGAGTTAACCGTTACTCCTAGTCCTTCATTTATGCGACAGCTCAACTCTGGAACTGTTTTCCTCTGTCTGTATATCCTACTGCCTATGATCTCCAGTCTTTCAAACGCAGTGTGTCCAGGCATCTCGAAGTGAACAGATCCTGACTTTGGCTCTGTTATCTTGTTTTTGTTTTTTCTTGGAGCGTATAATTTGCGGGCTCCTGGCCTTTGGTTCCTTCTTTCTTACTTAAAAAAAACTCTGCCCACATATCACGTCAGTGTTATAGGAAATATATACAGGATATAGAATTGACTGTTCTCCTTTCCTATGGACTTCCTTAATGTGTGTTCCTGAGCGATTTATTTTGCTCATTATAACCTGTTCACTTTAGATGTATAATTACCATCTCCATCTTGAATGTGAGGAAGAAGTTAACACGATCATGCTAGTCACGAAGAAGTGCTGTGGAAAGGGTGTAGAAGTAATAACCAAGGAGACTCATTCCCATCTCATTACCAAGGCCCACTGAAACAGGATATATTTGACTAGTAACCAAGGAGACTCATTCCCATCCCACTTGTTACCACCCTGCATGGTAAACGATTTTAGAGTTACAGTAAATGATCTGGCTTCTCAAAGTGGGGGGGAGAGAGAGAGAGAGAGAGAGAGAGAGAGAGAGAGAGAGAGAGAGAATGTAGACGGGGACATGCATAGACTGTGTGTGTGTGTGTGTGTGTGTGTGTGTGTGTGTGTGTGAGAGAGAGAGAGAGAGAGAGAGAGAATGTAGACGGGAACATGCATAGACCGTGTGTGTGTGTGTGTGTGTGAGAGAGAGAGAGAGAGAGAGAGAGAGAGAGATAGGTGGCGTGGGATGTATGGCAGTAGACAGATAGATACATAATCCAGACAGATAGACAGAGGGACGGTATTCTGGTTCTGTTAGGATGCTTACTAACACCTCTTCCTTACCGATTTATTCTGAATTGCTCCGTTACTATATTCTTGTGTGTTATTCATGCAATGTACGTCGATATTGAAAAGACATAAGAAGCAAACCAAGGGATATTAATGAGTAGTTTGCACAATGAATCGCTAAGGAAGAGGTGTTAGGGATATTGAAAAGACATAAGAAGCTAACCACGGGATATTAATGAGTAGTTTGCACAATAAATCACTAAGGAAGAGGTGTTAGGGATATTGAAAAGACATAAGAAGCAAACCAGGGGATATTAATGAATAGTTTGGAAATAAATCGCTAAGGAAGAGGTGTTAGGGATAATGAAAAGACATAAGAAGCAAACCAGGGGATATTAATGAGTTGTTTGCAAAATAAATCGCTAAGGAAGAGGTGTCAGGGATATTGAAAAGACATAAGAAGCAAACCAGGGGATATTAATGAGTTGTTTGCAAAATAAATCGCTAAGGAAGAGGTGTCAGGGATATTGAAAAGACATAAGAAGCAAACCAGGGGATATTAATGAGTAGTCTGGAAAGTAAATCGCTGAGGAAGAGGTGTTAAGAGATACTGAGAAGAGAAGAGACAAACCAGGGGATATTAATGAGTAGTTTGGAAAGTAAATCGCTAAGGGAGAGTTGTTAGGGAGCTTTCTTACCCGATGAGATGCAGCAGAGACCAGATACAGCGATAGATAGACTGATACGTAAATAGATAGACAGATAGACAGACAGACGGATGAATAGATAAACAGATAGACATATGGGTTCGTATTCATGCCGCTTAACACCTCTTCCTTAGCGACTTATTTTAGGTTTTAACACCCTTCTGTACGTCATGTATGCAGAGTATGACGATGTTTGAGGGCTCTATATAACACAGAATAGGACAGTAAGGTTTATTAAGCAAAATAAATCGCTTAGGGAGAGGTGTTAGGGGATACGGGCCATGGAGGTATTAATAGGCAGACAAACAGGTAGATAGTGACATACATTCATACATACCTACATACCTACACACACACACACACACACACACACACACACACACACACACGTCGGTAGAGATAGTTAATTAAATATGTAGACAGACAGACATATAGATAGATAAACAAACAAGGAAACAAACAAACAAACAAACAAACACACGGAATATTTAATCAGCAAAAACCAAAATGTAATATTCCCCAAATTCTATAAATTCTATTAAATATCTGACGCGTTCCAGATTCATTATATTACTTCCAATTCCCAGAGGACCTTTTAATTCAGTGTGGTGGTGTGGTGTGGTATTGTGTGGTGGTGTGGTGTGTGGTGGTGTGGTGTGGTATTGTGTGGTGTGTGGTGGTGTGGTGTGGTATTGTGGTATTGTGTGGTGGTGTGGTGTGATATGGTGGTGTGGTGTGGTATTGTGTGGTGGTGTGGTGTGGTATTGTGTGGTGGTGTGGTGTGGTGGCATGGTGTGGTGTGGTGATATGGTATTGTGTGGTGGTGTGGTGTGGTATTGTGTGGTGGTGTGGTGTGGTATTGTGTGGTGTGGTATTGTGTGGTGGTGTGGTGTGATAGTGTGTGGTGGTGTGGTGTGGTATTGTGTGGTGGTGTGGTGTGGTATTGTGTGGTGGTGTGGTGTGGTATTGTGTGGTGGTGTGGTATTGTGTGGTGGTGTGGTGTGGTGTGGTGATATGGTATTGTGTGATGTGGTGTGTTGTGGTATGATACTGTGTGGTGGTGTGGTGGTATGATATTGTGTGGTGTACGGTATGGTGTGGTGGTATGGTGTGGTGATATGATATTGTGTGTGGTGTAGCAGTATAGTTTAGTGTGGTATGATGTGGTGTGGTGGTGTGGCTGGTATAATGACGCCTAGTGAAGCCTTGTAAAAACCTCTGCGGTATCCTGCCACAACACCATAATAAACACCATCCAAAGCACCCCATTTACACGACAAACACCTTCATAAACAACCCCCCCCCCCAGGGTGTCGTGGTGGTGTGGTGTGATGGTGGTGGTGTGTTGTGGTAGTGTGTAGTGTAGTATGGTGTGGTGTGATGGGATGGGATGTGGTGTGATATGGTGTGGTATGGTATTATAAGGTGTGGTGTGGTGTGATGAGATATGGTATGGTGTGGCTTTATGAGTTATGGTGTGGTGTGATGGGATGGGATGTGGTGTAATGAGATATGGTGTGGTGTGGTATAATGAGATATGATGTGGTGTGATATTATGGGATATGGTGTGGTGTGATGGGATGGGATGTGGTGTAGTGAGATATGGTGTGGTGTGGTACTGTGAGGTATGGTGAGGTGTGGTGTGATGGGATGTGATAGGGTGTGATGAGATATGGTGTGGTGTGGTATTATGAGATATGGTGTGATGTGATGCGATGAGATTTGGTGTGGTGTGGTATTGAGGTATGGTGTGGTGTGGTGTGATGGGATGGGATGTGATGTGGTGTGATGTGATGTGATATGATGTGGTCTGATCAGCTAGTCAGGTCAGGTGCGGGTAAGGGGATGGGTCTGTTATGATGTGGCAGGGGTAAACCAGTTCTGCTGTCGGGCCCTGCTGCGGATGTCACTGATTGCATTGCGCAGTTGACCCTTGTGCGGTGTGGTGCTGTGAGGATCTGTCCGTTCTCCCCTTTGGGGCTAAGATGCGAATGAATGTGTTTGAATGGATGCGTAAATGGGGAGTGTGTCGTCCTGTCTCGGCTACCTCCCTTTCCTTGGGGGAAGCAGCCTAGGTATATAGATAGATAGATAGATGATGGGATGTGATGTGGTGTGATGAGATTATGGTGTGATGTGGTATCATGAGGTATGGTGTGATGGGGTGTGATGAGATATGGTGTGGTGTGGTATGAGGTATGGTTTGGTATGGTGTGATGTGATGTGGTATGATGAGACATGGCGTGGTGTGATATAATGAAGTATGGTGTGGTGGTGGTGGGTTGGCGGTAGTTTTGTAGTGTGCTGGTGTGGTGTGGTTTTGGGGAGTGTGGTGGTGGTGGTGGTGGTAGCCTTGTAGTGTGGTGCTTTCTTAAAGTCAAATATGCAGCTTCTTGTTTTGGGTGGTGTGGTGTGGTAAATATGGTGTGGGGGAGTGTAGTGGAGTGTGGTGGAGTGTTGTGGTGGTAGGAATAATATACTAATCCACCATCGTATTAAAAAGGGTTTAAATCAAATAATATATATATTTTTTCCACTCCACACCGTGCGCGAGTGGGACGGCACACGTTTTCTCCAGGCGTTGTCATAGTAACCGGCTTCGTCACAGAAAACGTTTTAGGGCAAACAATGGTATTATTTATTTATTTTTGGAAACCGGGCGATGCATCTCATTCTTCGCTGCCCCAGGTCTGCCAGAGTAGTCAACAGGCTCCTGAACTCAGTCTGTGTCCCATCACCGATCGCATCCATATGCTTGGAGTCTGCTTTGCCACACAATGTCTGACCACTTCTCCCTCTCCTGCTCAAACCTTTTCCTCCCCACTGGTTGACATTCTCTCAGATTCCACTCACCTAGACCAGATCCGACATATTCACGTGCCAGATGCCACTCAGCTAGACCAGATCCGACATATTCACGTGCCAGATGCCACTCACCTAGACCAGATCCGACATATTCACGTGCCAGATGCCACTCACCTAGACCAGATCCGACATATTCACGTGCCAGATGCCACTCACCTAGACCAGATCCGACATATTCACGTGCCAGATGCCACTCAGCTAGACCAGATCCGACATATTCACGTGCCAGATGCCACTCAGCTAGACCAGATCCGACATATTCACGTGCCAGATGCCACTCAGCTAGACCAGATCCGACATATTCACGTGCCAGATGCCACTCAGCTAGACCGGATCCGGTATATTCACGTGCCAGATGCCACTCACCTAGACCGGATCCGGTATATTCACGTGCCAGATGCCACTCACCTAGATCGGATCCGGCTACTCACGTGCCAGGCCTGGCATCCTGGCTAAAACGAATTCGTTCAGCACGCAACTGTCCTCTCCAGCTTTCTGGCCGTGATCCCGCCGGCATCCGTGCTGATCTTGTCACTCCCATCCCTACTGACCCTTTGCCCCCTACCTGGACACCTACGACTCCTGCTGTGCACTACAAACCCACTGCCACTGCTTCTGACCGTTTCCAATCCCCTCACAGCTCTCCATCACTGAAACCCTTAACTCCGTAGCCCACACCTACCCTTCCCATCCTATTCACGTCTACACTGACGGTTTTGTTCTCGCTAACGACCGGGCGGGAGCTGCTTGCATTGCCTTTACTAACTCTGCTTCCCCCGTCTTCTCCACCTGCCACCGCCTTCACAACTGGCCAGCAGTACCCAGTGTGAACTATTTGCTATACGCTCTGACCGTCCTTCTCTCCCACCACCTACCAGGTCTTATCATCAGCGATTCACAAGCTGCCCTTGCCCTAATTCGCAACCCCCCCCCCCGACGCCCCTCCCCTCTCCTCTCCTCCGTCTACTCCCGCCTCCATCAGGCTCATGCTCTTGGTCTCAGGGTTTCGTTTGTTTGGATCCCAACCCATGTTGGTCACAATCGCGACGACCAGGCAGATCGCCTGGCCAGAGCTGCCTGTAACCTCCCCCTAGCTGCCATCCTCCTCCCTGTGTCCATGACAATGGTCCGGAGAATCCATCTCGAGGAGTCCAGGGAGGACCTAGCCCTGCATACCGATGCTGAACGTCCCACTAGTGTCACTATCCAGCACTGTGACACCCACCGAGGCGTGAGACACACCTATGGCAAGCACCTCACCCACACCCGCCGCCGTGATGTGGCCGTCGCCTGCATTTGCCTGAGGTATCGCTCCCCAGGGGAAATCATCGGACGATCGGCAGCCAACAGGCCACGTAAACTCTGTCACAGTGCCATGGATGAAGCATTATCCCATCACACCGTTGACTGCCCAGTTATTGTCCCCTTCAGGCCCCCTGGACTCTTGTGTTCTGCTTTGTGTACCTACCTCATCACACATCTTGATGTACTCGAAGACATTCTCACCCTTCACCCCGACTTCCTTTCATTGTAATGCCCTGGCGCTAAAACGATGAGGGAAATTTTTGGTGTATATATATATATATATATATATATATATATATATATATATATATATATATATATATATATATATATATATATATATATATATATATATATATATATATATATGTATATATATATATATATATATATATATATATATATATATATATATATATATATATATATATATATATATATATATATATATATATATATATATATATATATATATGCACACACACAGTATGTATATGTAAGCCTGTGTGTGTGTGTGTGTGTGTGTGTGTGTGTGTGTGTGTGTGTGTGTGTGTTTTGTCCACACACGTACACGGCAGGTGTATATGCATGTATTGTCCTTGTGCTGGATTTTGAGTCAAGAGACAACTTTATAATGCGTATCAGTTCTACTCGTATCTTGCTACCTGTGTAGGTGACTGTGTATATGTATCTGTTTAGAGTGTATATGTTTATCTGTGTCTCCTTGTCTGTGTATTTATTAATGTATATCATACATACTGTATGTGCATTTCGCATGCGTATATATAAATGCACGCCTGTACACATACCCTCATCTTTATACATGCGTACCTATCCTGTATATACAATATGACTGTGGCTAAATGTGCGTGAATATGTAAATATATGCATAGACATACACTGTATACTATGTATGTTTGCATATGTGCCTTACTCTGCATAAGTATATTCATATATGTATGTGTCAATGTGTGAGACAAAGTGAGTAAGATGGAGTGGCAGGGAACTATTATACGTGTACGGAGTTCCATCCTGCACACCATTTTTTTTTTTTTTTTTTTACTAAATGTTGCTTTAGGAGGCGAAATGAAGTAAGGTGCAGCGGCCTGGGACTCTACTACTACTAATGGGTCAGTGTATCCCTTCGCTGATTCCTGAACTTGCAATGCTAGTCACTGCAACAGCTTTGTATCATGTATGTGTCCTTGGATGTCTTGGTTCACTACTGTGCCTGTACTGCTAATTACATCTACACCTTTTTATGCCATATATGTGTCAAGGTAACCCTTTGCTCTAACGCGCCTTTGCCTGCTTGGCCTTCAGCGACAGTGTTCTCCAGAGTGTTGGGGCTGGTATTGAATGGTAAATAGAGAACCTAAATATAAAAAAATTGTGTGTGTGTGTGTGTGTGTGAGAGAGAGAGAGAGAGAGAGAGAGAGAGCCTTGGTGTCATAGTCTCCTGTTGTAGAGGAATCCCTTCTCTCAAGCTTTAAAAGTTCACAGATAATTCTCTCTCTCTCTCTCGAACAGCTTGTGGTGGTGATGGTGATGATGATGATGATGACAGAGTTGGATTCAAATAAAAAATAATATTACATCTTTTCCCTTCTTCCTTCTCAGCTGGTGATGATAATGGTGATGGTGGTTGTGGTGGTGATGATGATGATGGTTGTGGTGGTGATGATGATGATGATGATGATGGTTGTGGTGGTGATGATGATGGTGATGATGGTTGTGGTGGTGATGATGATGATGATGATGATGGTTGTGGTGGTGATGGTGGTGATGGCTATGGTGGTGGTAATGATGGTGGTGATGATGATGGTGGTGATGATGATGATGGCTGTGGTGGTGATGATGATGATAGTTGTGATGATAATGATAAAAAATATTATCATTTCTCCCAGATTGTAGTGGTAATGATGGTGGCGTGGTGTAGGGAAAGCTGGTGGTAGTGATGATTATGATGATGATGATGAAGATCCCTGTCAACAGATCGGTAGTGGTGATGGTGGAGGCGTGGTGGTGGAGGGGCGGGTGGTGCGTCGTGATGACGATGATGATGATAGTTTCAGATAAAAGTATAACATCTCTTTGCCTTCTGCTTCTCAGATCGTGGTGGTGATGGTGGTGAAGGGCGAGTGGTGCGGCGTGGTGGTGGTGGTGATGATGATGATGATAGTGTGCGGGGGCGTCGGTGCGTTGCGCTGCTACAATTGCAACAACTGCATCAAGTACGAACACAGCCAATCACAAAGCTGCGACCAGAACGATAACCGGTGTATGGTAAGTACGATAGCCCTGTTGTGCTTTCTCAGACTATCGTAAATTCAAGATGACTTAACGCATTGTAATCCTAGTTTGAAATTCAAGATGACTTTTAACGTATTGTAATCCTGCTTTTATTTCAGGATTACATTTAACGTATTGTAATTCTAGTTTTAAATTCAATCTGACTTTTAACGTATTGTAATCTTGGTTTAAATTCAAAATAACGAATTGTAATGCTGGTTTGACTTCAAGATGACGAATTGTAATCCTGGTTTAAATTTCAAGATTAACGTTTTGTAATCCTGGTTTTAAATTCAAATGGTCTTATAACGTATTGTAATCCTGGTTGATATTCAAGATTACTTTCAACGCACTGTAATCCTAGTTTTTAATTCTCGTTTTCTTTCATGGGAGACTGACCAAAAGGGACAGTAATTAGAATACATATTCACTGCATGTAATTCACATTTTCAATTTGTACGTTACTTTACTCCTTAAAGCATCGTATGAAACAAAATCATTTATGGCCAGAGAAACATACCAAGCCTCTCACAGCTTAGGAATATTAGCCAGCAGAGGAGAGTGAGAAGCAGAAGAGGTGAAATATTAGGGCAGAGAAACATACCAAGCCTCTCTCAGCTTAGCAATATTAGCCAGCAGAGGAAAGTGAGAAGCAGAAGAGGTGAAATATTAGGGCAGAGAAATATACCAAACCTCTCTGAGCTTAGGATTATTAGCCAGCAGAGGAAAGTGAGAAGTAGAAGTGAAATATTAGACGAAGAGGAAATGAGAAAGAGAAGAGGTGAAATACTGTATTAAACAAAGAGGAAAAATGGGAAAGAGAAGAGGGGAAATATTAAACAAAGAGGAGTTTTGGAAAGAGAAGAGGGGAAATATTGGACGAAGGGGAAAATGAGGAAGAGAAGAAGGGATATATAAAACAAAAAGGAAAATGAGGAAGAAATAGGGGAAATATTAGATGAAGTTTTGTATCTGTGGGCAGAAAAACATACCAAGCCTTTCTCAGCTTAGGAATATTACTCTTATGTACATAGGGAAATAATCCAAAGTGTTAGTTATCAATGCTGTAGTAGTGTAAATTGAAAAATATAGCCATCGTTATTGTGGGTTGTTAAATGACCAGGATTTTTAAGATGTGTTTTGACGCCTGGTGGTTCAGTGGGGTTGGCGCTGCAGCTGTATTTTTTTTTAAATGAAGAAAGAAGGAACCAAAGGCCAGGAATCCGTAAAATGGTTCCCTCCAAGAAGAAAAAAAAAATAAGATAAGAGAGCCAAATTCACGGTCCGTTCATAAGGGTTTAATTCTGAAGTATGGTTCATTTATCATTGCCATAGTGCCACTCAGGGGTGGGTAACTGGCTCATCTGGTTATCACTGCATTGAGTAACCTAGCCCTGGGACCCTACGCTGCTGATGGTGCAAAAAAAAGGTGATGCAATTGACAGAAAGAAATTTTTTTTTTTTATGCTTTCCATTTTTTTGAATTTCGTGTCAATATGCTTTTGTGTGTGTGTGTGTGTGTGTGTGTGTGTGTGTGTGTGTGTGTGTGTGTGTGTGTGTGTCGGTGTGGGTGGTAGTAGGTTCAATCCCAGCTCACGTGAACCTGAACCCCGTGAACTGCAGGCCAAGTGAACCTCTCCGGTAGCTCAGTCTCTCTTAAAACAATGGGTGTATCTAGATATTGGAAAAAAAAAAAAAAAAAAAACACTGATACCAGATTTTCTCTTATTTCAAAGGCTGTTGTTTGTGTTATTGTTTTACTGTTTTTTTTTTTTTTTTTTTTTATTGAACTGTTCCCCCTCAGACAGTCTTGGTGAGCTGAAGTGAAGCCTACCTAGTTGTGAAGGGTGTGGTGTGGTGTGGTGGTATTGTGTGGTGTGGTGGTGTGGTATGGTGGTATCGTGTTGTGTGGTGGTGTGGTATGCTGGTATAGTATTGTGGTGTGGTGGTATGGTGTTGTGTGGTGTGGTGGTATGGTATTGTGTGGTGGTGTGGTGTTGTATAGTGGTATGGGATTGAGTGGTGGTGTGGTGTGGTGTGGTGGCATGGTATTGTGTGGTGGTGTGGTATGGTATGGTATTGTGTGATGGTTTGGTGGAATGTGGTGTGGTGTGGTGGTATGGTATTGTGTGGTGGTGTGGTGGAATGTGGTGTGGTGTGGTGGAATGTGGTGTGGTGTGGTGGTATGGTATGGTGGTGGTGTGGTGGTATCGTGTTGTGTGGTATGGTGGTATGCCATTGTGTAATGGTGTGGTGTGGTGTGGTATGGTATTGTGGTGTAGTGTGGTGGTATGGTATGGTGGTGTGGTGTGGTGGAATGGTATTGTGGTGTGGTGTGGTGGAATGGTATTGTGGTGTGGTGTGGTGGAATGGTATAGTGGTGTGGTGTGGTGTCGTGGTATGGTATTGTGTGACGGTGTGGTGTGGTGTGGTGGAATGGTATGGTGGTGTGGTGTGGTGTCGTGGTATGGTATTGTGTAACGGTGTGGTGTGGTGTGGTGTGGAATAGTCACATCTGATCCATCCAAAGCTGAGTGAAGTTGTGTATATATTAAAAGTGAAGGATAAGCTGATGGAGGTTGAGAGAGAGAGAGAGAGAGAGAGAGAGGGGATGAGAGAAGAGGAGAGGTAAGGAGAGATGTGGAGAGTGGAGGAATGGAGGAGAAAGGAGGGGGAGGGAGGAAAGAGAACGCGGAGGGAAAAAGAGAGAGGGAGGGAGAGAGAGAGAGGTGGGGTGTGAAGAGCAGAGGAGGGAAGCAGAGGGGGGAGGAAGATGGAGAGGAGGGAGGATAATAAGAGAAAGGAGGGGAGGAAAGGAACAGAGGGAAGGAGGGAGAAGGAGAAGCGGAGAGGATAGAAAAGGAGGGGAGGGAAGAGACTTGACATGAAGGAAATGAAGGTTAAGGAAAGGAGAGGGGAGGAGGGAGGGAGGAAGGGAGAGAAAATGGGAAGGAAAGAAGGAGGGAGAGGATGCATAGGAGGTGAAGAACAGACTATAGTAACTCCGTCAAATTCTGAGCCTCGTGAGGGAGGAATGAGTCTCCTTGGTTACTAGTCAAATCCACCCTCCAATCAGATAGCCATAACTGAGCTGAAAGGGGGTAGGGATTTTTATCAATTAGGACCATAACCATCTCTACTAAATCGCTACCACACCTACCACCACCGCTACCACAACCACCACCACAACAACAACTATCACCACTACAACACTTACCAACACTACAACTGCCAACACAGCAACGACTATCACCACTACCACACTTACCAACACTATTATCACCACCACAACAACGACTATCACCACTACCACACTTACCACCATCACTACCACAGCCATCACTACCACAACAACTATAACCACTACCACACTTACCAACACTACTGCCACCACCACAGCAACGACCATCACTACTACCACCACAACAACTGTCACCACTACCGACACAATCACAACCCCTACCACTGCTTCTTTCTCAACTACCACTACTACCATCACTCCTACCACACAACATCTCACCACATTACCAGCACCAATAGTACCACTACTATAAATACCACAACCACCACCATCACTGATAAAATAACTACCACAACTACCACCACCACAACAGCATCAACAACAGACAGCTACCATCGCCACAACCACACTACCACCACACAACCACAACTACCACCACCATAACAACAAGTACTCAGAAAACAGGGTCGCACTACTATATCCTTGCTTGACCCTTTACCCTTCCAAAACTATAAGCTGACCCTGCCATGCCCTTTGACCTTTTCCTGTGACCTTTCCCTTTGATGGGTTGTTCAGAAAATCGAATTTCTTTACCCTTGTCTTACACTGAACTCAACTCCTTGGCTGATCCACACCCCTTCCACCAAGTTTGGCCCAAATCTGATAAAAACTGGTGTAGTTATATTGTACACACACACACACACACACACACACACACACACACACACACACACACACACACACACACACACACCGATCAAAACACAACACCTTCGATTCGCGCGAGAGTTAGCAGATACTACCTACACCACAACAGCCATCACCCCCCCCAACAACCACCACAACTACCACCCCCACCACCGCTAACAAACACTACCCCCACCCCCACCACCTCATTCCTCCGCTCATCTCCACCACCATCACCACCACCACTACCACCCCCCACCACCCCCACCACACCCCCACCACCTCCCCCCCACTACCACCCTTCTCTCTCAAAATTAGAATACAAATGAGGTTCGTGTGGGTAATAAAGACGAGATTAGGACCAATAAAGAAGCCCAGAGCTCATTTTCTCGTCTCAATCGTCTGGCATCGGGCATCTTTACTCCTTCGTCTTTATTTAGTCAAGGTTTATTACACCCGCGCGCGCAAAGCTAGTGTGTGTGTGTGTGTGTGTGTGTGTGAGAGAGAGAGAGAGAGAGAGAGAGAGAGAGACATAATACATCATCTTAACCATAGTTTCATTTTAACCACAACTTTTAATCAGTTTCATCTTAACCTGTTTCATTTTGACGAGAGAGGGTAGTGTTTGGAAACCCCCTGTACTGTTGTTTGCAGATGATACTGTGTTGTTAAGTGAAGACGAAGGGGAGCTGCAAGGCTTGGTGGATGAGTTTGGGAGAGTGTGTGAGAAACGGAATCTAAAGGTGAATGTAGGGAAGAGTAAAATGATGGTCTTTGAGAGAAATGAAGTCACTGTCTGTACAGTGAGGTTGGATGAAGAAGAAATGGAAAATGTGAGTGCGTTTAACTACTTGTGTGATGAGTAAGGATGGAAGTTTGGAGGGTGAAGTGCTTGAAAGGGTGCAACAAGGAAGAAAGGTTGCTTGTTCTTTGAAAGCAGCCATAAGATACAGGGAAATGAGCATGGAAGTGAAAAAGTCGCTGCATGACAGTATTGTGATACCAACTCTAACGTATGGAAGTGAAGCTTGGACGTTGTTGGAAGGACACAAGTCAAGAGTGAGAGCAGTGGAAATGAGTTATTTGAGAGGAGAATGTGGAGTCACATGGAGAGACAGACTGACAAATGAGGAAGTGAAGGAGAACTGAGGTGTGGATGTGGATGTGATAGGAAGCGTTAGGAGAAATACACTGAGGTGGTTTGGCCATGTGGAGAGGATGCAGAATGAGAGACTGACGAGGAGAGTGTATGTGAGTGAGGTGGAGGGGGGGAGAAAGAGGGGAAGGCTGAAGATGAGATGGAGGGATGGAGTGGAGAGGTATATGAGAGAGGGCGGTGTGAGCTTGGAGCAGGGCAGTGAAGTGGCATTGGACAGGGCGATATTGAGGCGAATTGTCTGTGGCCACCCCTTACGGGATTTAGGCGTCTGGCAGTAGATAGATAGATAGATCTTAACCACAGTTTCATCTTAACCACAGTTTTTACCACAATTTCTTGATCACAATTTTTTGCCACTATTTCATCTTGACCACATCCAAACTCACCTCACACACACACACACACACACACACACACACACACACACACACACACACACACACACACACACACACACACACACTCTCTCTCTCTCTCTCTCTCTCTCTCTCTCTCTGAACCACAATTTCATCTTAACCTCACCTCTCCTCCTCACCTCACCCCCCATTGCACAGCTGGCTCTTACAGTCCTGTGCAATATAGCAGCATGTGGTGGTGTGGCGGGCGTGAGAGGTGCTGCAGCATTACCCCTGTTTATATAGCCTTGCAATTGCATTTTCTCCTTGCAACACAATTATTTTTTTAAATAAGACTCTATTGCCTCGCCGGGTAGAAGAGCTTATAAGGTGAAACTTTGCACGAACTTAACTGGCAAGGATTATAATGTTGCTCAAAGGGTCTTGCAATTGCACCATTATCCTTGCAGGTAGAGGCGAGTTGTCTTTGCTGCAAGCGGGACTAAATGCCTTAATGCTTAGGAGGATGAGTGTTGCAACATAAATGGCTTAATGCTTAGGAGGATGAGTGTTGCAACATAAATGCCTTAATGCTTAGGAGGATGAGTGTTGCAACATAAATGGCTTAATGCTTAGGAGGATGAGTATTGCAACATAAATGGCTTAATGCTTAGGAGGATGAGTGTTGCAACATAAATGGCTTAATGCTTAGGAGGATGAGTGTTGCAATATACGTACATCTCGCTACAGTTTGCAGTTACAGTATCATTGCAACAAGAGACGAATTACCTGGTTAGTTCCCTGCGTGTTGAAACTTCCGGAATGACGCGTGCAACATTACCCTCTGTGCTCTGGCCCTTGCAATGGCACGGTTATCCTTGCAGGCAGAAACGAGTTGCAGTCTTTGTTGCAAGTGGGATGCAAGTGGCTCGTTGGCTTGCGAGATAGACAGGTAGATTTAGACTTGCAAGATAGACAGATAGATTTAAACTTGCAAGATAGACAGATAGTTTTAGACTTGCAAGATAGACAAGTAGATTTTGTCTTGCAAGATAGACAGATTTCGGCTTGCAAGATAGACAGGTAGATTTTGGCTTTGCAAGATAGACAGATAGACAGGTAAATTTCGGCTTACAAGATAGACAGGTAGATTTAGACTTGCAAGATAGACAGGTAAATTGTTCCAGGGATAATTCTTGCAACATATATTCTTTTATGGTGGTTCAGTTGCAGTTATACATGCAAGAGGAAGCTGTTGATCCTCCTCATTGCAAGCGAGATGACGTGGCCTTCATGTGGTGGCACTGATATAACCTGTCGGATCCGCTGCCTTGTTATATACACGTCCCTCAACT
This sequence comes from Coenobita brevimanus, assembly GCF_032717465.1. Taxonomy (NCBI): domain Eukaryota; kingdom Metazoa; phylum Arthropoda; class Malacostraca; order Decapoda; family Coenobitidae; genus Coenobita; species Coenobita brevimanus. Next base: position 14,566,989 of record NC_136994.1, read on the forward strand.
TCCCCCCCAATCCCCGAAAAGGTGGATGGTGGAGTGCAGGAGGAGGGCAGCTTCAGCCTGCAGTCCACTGGGTTCACGTTTAGATGAGTCTCGGGTTGCAACTGCTACTATTACTACTGCTACCACGACCACCACTACTACTTCTGCTACTACTACTAGTACCACCACCACCGCCATCATTACTTCTACTACCACCGCCACCACCACCACTACTACTACTACTACTATTACTACTACTACTACTACTACTACCACCACCACCACCACCACTACTACTACTACTACTACTCCTGCTCCTACCACTACTACTACTTCTAACTACTACTACTACTACCACCACCACCACCACCACCACCACCACCACCACCACTACTACTACTACTACTACTACTAACTACTACTACTACTACTACTACTACCACCACCACCACCACCACCACCACCACCACCACCACCACCACCACCACCACCACCACTACTACTACTACTACTACTACTACTACTACTACTACTACTACTACTACTACCACCACCACCACCGCCACCACCACCACCACCACCACCACTACCACCACCACCACCACCACTACTACTACTACTACTACTACTACTACTACTACCACCACCACCACCACCACCACCACCACCACTACTACTACTACTACTACTACTACTACTACTACTACTGCTACTACTACTACCACCACCACCACCACCACCACCACCACCACCACCACCACTACTACTACTACCACTACTACTACTACCACCACCACCACCACCACCACCACCACTACTACTACTACTACTACTACTACTACTCCTGCTTCTACCACTTCTACTACTTCTACCACCACTACTACTGCCACCACCACCACCACCACCTCTACTACTACTACTACTACAACTACTACTACTACTACTACTACTACTACAACTACTACTACTACAACTATGAGTTTGGAATTACTCCTATACTACAACTAGTACTACCACCACTACCACCACCACCTCCACCATCACCACCACCACCACCACCACTGCTACTACTACTACTACCACTACTTCCATGAGTTTGGAATTCCTGATATAAATTCCTTAAGACCTATACTTGGTTAGTTTTCATCTAATGGAACTGGACTACACCCACAGTATGAATAAGGAGTCGTGGTTGTATAAAAGTCGCTGAGCCATGAGTGTGAGGCAGGAATGAGTCTCCTTGGTTACTAGTCAGATCACCCCTCTTGGCCTTCAACTGAGCTGGAAGGGGTTAGAGGCCTTGGTCAGGAATAGTACTTGTGTTGCAGTTGGGACTTTGCAATTGCTCTACCACCCTTGCAAGCAGTCGATGTTCCCCTCCTCATTACAGGCTGTTATACAAAGGGACGTTAGTTCGATTCCAGGCTGAAACAAGGAACATTTCGATCATTTGAATTTCGTTGAGACCCATCGACATAACGTAAAAACATCCCTGCTAATACCGCATGTATGCAATATGGACGGTGGGTATTTGCGCTCAAGAGGTGGCATGTGAAGCTGTGTGGCACGAAGGAGGTCTGCTGGGCCTAGAGTCGACGGAGGGGGTTTTATACATACTCTTTTCACCTTATCTTGGCCCAGATTTTCTCTCGTTTGTAGCTTAGTCCATGTATAATTCGCGGCGGGGGGGAAAAAAAAAACTCATCCTTTCCAAAACACTTCTTCGTGACTATAGTTCTTTTACCTTAACTTGGCCCAGAGATTCATCCTTTTGCAGCTTATTGCACTTATGTCCATAGATTAAAAAAAAAAACACACAAAAAAAAACGGCTCTACATCCCTTCCATAGCACGTCTTCGTGACTAGCATCATAATTCAGGGTTAATATATTTTCAAAACTCAGCATTGAAGTTGGAGAGATGGCAGTGTTAGGCCAAGTTAGAGTGAAAAGAGTATAGTTGTATTTGTGATGATGGAAGGGTATGTGATATGTTGCAAGTATGTTGAAGAGATCGTGCAATATTACTGTTAACCTTTGCAAGCGGAAACGAGTCCTCTCTTTGCAACAAGATGGCGTTAATGGCTAGTTGGCTAATTGGATAGGTGAGGATGCAGGAGGTTGTAAATACTGCAAGGAAATATTTTGCAACATTGCAGAATATGTCCCTGTTTTTATGACGAAGGTGAATATAAGAGAGGATCACTTTCCTCTTGATCCTGTCTTACCCTCACCTTCCTCTTGATCCTGTCTTTCCCTCACCTTCCTCTTGATCCTGTCTTACCCTCACCTTCCCCTTGATCCTGTCTTACCCTCACCTTCCTCTTGATCCTGTCTTACCCTTATCTCTTGATCCTGTCTTACCCTCACCTTCCTCTTGATCCTGTCTTACCCTCACCTTCCTCTTGATCCTGTCTTACCCTCACCTTCCTCTTGATCCTGTCTTACCCTCACCTTCCTCTTGATCCTGTCTTACCCTTATCTCTTGATCCTGTCTTACCTTCACCTTCCTCTTGATCCCTTCTTACCCTCACCTTCCTCTTGATCCTGTCTTACCCTTATCTCTTGATCCTGTCGTACCTTCACCTTCCTCGTGATCGTTTTTTTTTTTTTATGCAAGAAAGAAGGAACCAAAGGCCAGGAGCCCGCAAACCTCTCCTTCCAAGAAAAAACAAAAACAGTACAAAAGACAGTCCAAATTCAAGATCCTTTCATTTCGAGATGCCTGAACACACTGCGTTTGAAAGACTGGAGATCATAGGAAGTAGGAAATACAGACAGAGGAAGACAGTTCCAGAGCTGACCTTTGCATAAATGACGGACTGGGAGTAACGGTTAACTCTTGCGTTAGAGAGTTGAACAGAAAAGGGATGAGAATTTGTTGCTAAACGGGTGCTACGCGCCCGTCGTAGAGGTGGAGGGATGCAAGCAGACAGTTCAGAGGAGCAGTGGCTTTTGAAGTAGCGATAGAAAAGAGATAAAGATGCAACAGTGCGGCGAAGAGACAGAGGTTGAAGGGAACCAGTAAGAGGAGGAGAGTTGATGAGACGAAAAGCCTTTGACTCCACCCTATTGAGAAGAGCTGTATGTGGGGAGCCTCCCCACACATGAGAGTTGTACTCTAAACAGGGGCAAATAAAACCCGTGTATAAAGTCAACAACTGTGCAGGGGTAAAGAAGGAACAGAGTCGGCTTAGCACACTTAATCTCTTGGAAGCAGATTTTACAAGAGATGCAATATGATTTTTCCAAGATAAGTCCCGAGTGAATGAAACCCCAAGCATGTTCAAGGATGATGCAGGATTGAGCTGGATATTATTAAACCTTAGAGGGTACTCCTGTGGAAGATTGTGTCGGGTTGATAGGTCTAAAAATTGAGTTTTTGATGCTTTAAAAACAATTTTATTTTTACCCCAGTCAGAGATGCGAGCCAAGTCAGACATTAGGTGTGCCATAGCCTCATCCCTTGTTTATTGAAGTAACTGCTGAGATGGACGTTGCGGGAACCGAATGGAAAGGTGAAGGGTGGAATCATCAGCATACGAGTGGATAGGGTTAAATGTACAGCTTAGAAGGTCATTGATGAATAAAAGGAAGAGAGTTGGTGATAGGACAGAGCCCTGAGGAACACCACTGTTGATAGATCTAGGAGAAGAACGATGGCCGTCTACAACAGCGGCTATAGAACGACCAGAAAGGAAGCTATTGATGAAAGCACAGATAGAAGGATAGAAACCGTAAGAGGGCTGTTTGGAAATTAAAGATTTGTGCCAGACTCGATCGCAAGCCTTTGAGATGTCAAGTGCAATGACAAAGCTTTGGCCAAAGTCCCGAAAGGATGGTGACCAGGAGTCTGAAAGGTAGGTGAGAAGATCGCCAGTGGAGCGTCCGTGACGGAACCCATACTGATGATCAGAGAGAAGGTTGTGATAAGAAAGATGCTTAAAAATTTTTCTGTTAAGAATTGACTCGAAAACTTTTGAAACACAGGATGTTAAAGCAATTGGACGATAGTTAGAGGGTTGGGAATGGTCACCCCTCTTTGGGACTGGCTGAATGAGAGCAAACTTCCAGCAAGAAAGAGAAGTACAAGTTGACAAAGGCAAAGAGTTTACCTAGGTAGGGTGTAAGCACAGAAGCATAGTTCTTGAGGTCAAAAGGAGGGACTCCATCAGGCCCATACGCCTTGTTAGTATTGAGGCCAGTGATGGCAGAAAATACATCAACTGAAGAAATTTTAATGTCAGCCATGAGGAAGTCTGAGGGCGGAAGTGATGGAGGAACAGCACCGGAATCGTCTAAGGTGGAATTGGAGGAGAAAGTCTGAGCAGAGATCCGCTTTATCAGTAGAAGAAATAGCTACAGAGCCATCAGAATAGAGAAGAGGAGGGAAGGATGATGAGGTAAAGTTGTTAGAAAGGTTTTTGGCAAGGTGCCAGAAGGAGCGGGAAGAATACGAGTTGGAGAGTTGAGAGCATTTAGTACGGATGAAATTATTTTTAGCAGAGCGAAGAACAGACTTAGCACGATTCCGGGCAGACTCATAAACAAGATGTGATTCAGGGGTGGGTTGGCTCCGGTACCTTTTATAGGCCCTCTCCTTGTTGCAGATGGCATTAGAACATGCGTGATTAAACCAAGGCTTTCTTCCATTAGTCAGAGGATATGAGAAAGGAATGTATGCTTCCATGCCCGAGAGAATAACCTCCATAATGCACAAGGCACACTCAGATGGCTCCCAGCCATGGAAGCAATAATCATTCCAGGGAAAATCAAAGAAGTAACCTACTGTCTGAGAGCCTCTTAATATGCAGCTCCAAAGTGCCACAGATGACGTTTCTGTGGAGGGTCCACAGGCTGTACCGGAGCGATAGGACAGGTTAAGGTGACAAGGTTGTGATCAGAGGAGCCCAACGGAGAGGAGAGATTAACAGTGTAAGCAGAAAGATTAGTTGTAAGGAAGAGGTCAAGTATGTTGGAGCTCTCTCCAAGGCGGTCAGGGATACGGGTAGGGTGCTGTACAAGCTGCTCTAGGTCATTAAGGATAGAAAAGATGTAGGCTTGTTCACTAGGTGGATCAGTGAAAGGAGAGGAGAGCCAAAGGTGGTGGTGAACATTGAAATCTCCTAGAATGGAGATTTCAGAGAAATGAGAAATGGATAGAATGTGTTCCATCGTAGAAGTAAGATAGTCAAGGAATTTTTGATAGTCAGTAGAATTAGGGGATAAGTAAACAGCGCAGATATATTTAGTCAGAGAATGACAGGAAAACCGAAGCCAGAGTGTAGAGAATTCAGAAGAATTGAGTTCAGGAACACGAGGGCAAGATAAATCGTTGCGTATACAGTATATACACAACAGCCACCTTTGGCTTTGAAATGAGTATAGAGAAAGTAGGAGGAAACAGAAAAGGGATTGCTGTCAGTTGCCTCAGACAGCTGAGTCACTGTCAAGAAGAGAAGGTGAGGTTTAGTGGAGGAGAGGTGGTGTTCAACAGAGAGAAAGTTAGCGGAAAGGCCGTGAATGTTGCAGAAATGAAGAAGAATTGAGTCAGACTGGTTCCAGGCACCTCTCTGAGTCGTCACTGAGAGAGGGGCAGATGGGGGACTTTATGGTCCCCCCCCCCTTGGGACTCCGAGGGCCCGATTTTTTTAAACCATTTTACTTTTTATTTTGAAAAGGAAGTGTCGTGTGTACTGTGCATGTAGTTTGGTGTTGAAAGTTAGAGGAACTTGTATTGGAGAGCATGCTGGCCTACTATCTGTTTTACTGAGACACTGAGAAAAGTTCAGCAAAGGGGGATGGTCAGGAACTAGTCCCGAGGGCTGATGAAACGGGAGCTCCAGCTCTCCCTGTCATCAGCTTTCCATCCACCTCGGGAGTACTGCCTTGCTCGACTGGTGCTACAGTCTACTCCTCACCTTCCTCTTGATCCTGTCTTACCCCCACCTTCCTCTTGATTCCTTCTTACCGTCACCTTCCTCTTGATTCCTTCTTACCCTCACCTTCCTCTTGATTCCTTTCTTACCCTCACCTTCCTCTTGATTCCTTTCTTACCCTCACCTTCCTCTTGATTCCTTTCTTACCCACACCTTCCTCCTGATTCCTTTCTTACCCACACCTTCCTCCTGATTCCTTTCTTACCCACACCTTCCTCCTGATTCCTGTCTTACCCACACCTTCCTCCTGATTCCTGTCTTACCCACACCTTCCTCCTGATTCCTTTCTTACCCGCACCTTCCTCTTGATCCCTTTCTTACCTTTACTTGTTGTTCAAAGTTGGTTTGGTCATGTGGACAGGATGGAGAATGAGAGACTGACTAGGAGAATATGAGGTTGTAGGGAGGAGTGATAGAGACTGAGGATGAGATGGAAGGATGGGGTGAAGAGGATGGAGAATGAGAGACTGACTAGGAGAGAATATGAGAGGGGGAGGGGGACACAGAGGATAAGATGGAGGGATAGAGTGAAGAGTATGGAGAATGAGATACTGACTAGGAGAGTATGTAAAAGGGGGAGGGGGAGGCCGAGGATGATGGAGGGATAGGGTGGAGAGCATGGAGAATGAGAGTGACTGGGAGACTGCAATGAGAGTGAGGTGGATGGGGAGAAGGGGGAGGGGTAGACCGAGGATGAGATGAAGGGATAGGGTGGAGAGAATGGAGAATGACTAACTAAGAGTCCATGCGAGTGAGGTGGATGGGGCGAGGTGGAGGGGTAGACCGAAGGTGAGTTGGAAGTATAGGGTGGAGTGGTATATGAGTGGGAATGGTGTGGGTTAGAAAGGGGTGATATGGAAGTTAAGGAAAGCGAGTAACCAAACCACAAAGCCACTCAGAAGACGGTGCCTCGTTCCCCTGGCAATTGCACAACACTTGCAACATTTCACCGTCTCTTATCTGGCTAACCAACGAGCCATTAGACACAGCTTGCAACAGAAAGCCTCATTTCTGGTTGCAAGGAAAATTACACCTTTGCAGGATCGATGTTGCAGAATAATACCTGCAATACTTCACCATCTCATATCCAGCTAGCCAACGAGCCATTTGACCTAGTTTGCAACGGAGAGGAAGACTCTTTTCTGCTTGCAAGAATAATGACACCCTTCCAAGACATCTGCTTCAGGACTGATGTTGCACAATAATGCTTGCAACATTTCACCACCTCGTTTAACTAACCAGCGAGCCAATAGAACCAGCTTGCAACAGAAAGGAAGACTCATTTCCGCTTACAAGGATAATGGCACCCTTGCAAGACCCACGTTGCAGAAAAATATATGCAACATTTTCCCATGTTCCTTCACCATCACATAACCCAGCTAACCAGCGAGCCTTCAGTGGAGAGACTCGCTTCCGCTTGCAGTAATGATGTCTTAACTGGGACGGACTGTGCAACATTGCAGAATAATACCTTGTTGTGGTGGTGGTTGTTGTTGATGATGATGATGGTTTTTGTTGTTGTTGTTGATGATGATGATGATGATGATGATGATTATGACAACCGCCGAGGAGGTTGTGTTTTTGCTTGTGTTTGTTTGTTTGTTTGTTTGTTAGCAGAATTACTCAAAAGTTATGAACGGATTTTGATGAATTTTTGTGGAAGGGTGGGCCAAGGCCCAAGGAAAAAAGGATTAAATTGGGGCGGATCCGGATCCTATATCCACGGATCCGGATCTTTTTTAATGGTAATGGTAACGGCGGAGGTATGCGCTCTCTGAGGGTTGTCTAGTTGCTATTATTATTATTATTTTTATTTTTATTATTACACCCATATTATTATTATTACTGATGTCGCAGTTGGTGATGATGATAATGACGATGATTTTTATCCTCCCCGACAAGGAGAGTATGTTTTCACCCCTGTTTGTTTGTTTGTCTGTTAGCAGGATTACTCAAACACTAAAAGAGAGATTTAGACCAAACTTGGTGGGTAGATGGTCCATGTCCCAGGGAACAATCAGTTAACTTTTGGCACCGATCCGGATGGTATTACAGATTCTGGATCCGGAAAACACTTTATGCCAAACCCTAATCAGTGATGAGAAAACCTGACCCATTATGAAGAGTGGTTTGGAAATTACGTTGCCCTTGTCGGAGAGATGCGCTCCACTGAGTGCCCCTCGAGTTGGTATTGTTATTGTTCTTATTTTTACATCACTGTTGTTGTTGTGGCTCAAGACTCATCTGAAACGTGAACCCAGTGGGCTGCAGCCTTAAGTCTTGCAAAGATAACACTATTTTTGCAGACAGAAGCAAGCCATCCACTCCGTTGCACGACGTCTGTGGGGAATATTATATGTTGCAAGGTTACTGCTATATTCGTCCTTGCAAATGACGCCTTGCACTTGCACTGTTATCCTCTTTGTTGCAAGATGAGTTTGTGTGCAATATTATGAACTGTTACGGGGTAGTGTGGTGCTGGAGAAGGAGGCCTTCACGTTGTGGCACTGCAATAACCACGCTGCTCAACTGCCTGGTTATATACCCCTCCCTCAAATACACTCCTATCATCCGAGAGGAGGATGGTGGACTGCAGAGGGATAATTTAAACAATGCAGGGATATATTGCAGTCGTTGCAGTATATCTTACAACATTCCATAATATTCTGCAACAGACTCAGCGTGCAGGGGTGAGAATGGCTGGTTTCCACTTGCAGTAATAATAGCATAGTCGCAGGATATAACCTCTTCTGTCTGATGATGCATTTTTTCTTTCTTGACACCCGCCATCGCGAAGCGAGAGCGGCTGTCATATTGTGCTAGACGAGAGAGAGAGAGAGAGAGAGAGAGAGAGAGAAACTTTGTATGCATTTATTTGTGAATGTGTGTGTGTGTGTGTGTGTGTGTGTGTGTGTGTGTGTGAGAGAGAGAGAGAGAGAGAGAGAGAGAGAGAGAAACTTTGTATGCATTTATTTGTGAATGTGTGTGTGTGTGTGTGTGTGTGTGTGTGTGAGAGAGAGAGAGAGAGAGAGAGTATGTGTGTATGTGTATATTTGTGGGTGAATGTGTGTGTGTGTGTGTGTGTGTGTGTAAGAGAGAGAGAAAAAAACTATGTTTGTGTACGTATGTATCTGTGTATATTTGTGCATGAGCGTGTGTGTGCGCTGGGCCGTGAAATGCTGCAACGGACCTTAAATTTGCAACATAAATACTGCATGTTTACTGTTGCAAAGTTATTCGAATAGGCCTCTCATTGCAAACCATAATCCTTTCACTTTAACATGGTGGAGTTGTTGTATAGTCTATTCACATTAATTTTGTCCTTTTTCAGCTTTTTTTTTCCTCCCTCCTGTGTCCTTTCCATAGCACTTCATCGTGACTAGCACCATATCGTAGAGTAAATCTTTTGTTACACCTCAGCATTCAAAATGGAGAGATGGCAATTTTACGCCAATACTCTGGCCACTTCAACTAGGCGTAAAGTTGCCACCTCTCCATATTGAGTGCTGAGATGTGACAAAATATTAACCCTAGAATATGGTGTTAGTCACGAAGAAATGCTATGGGAAGGATGAAGGGCCTTAGTATTGTCTTATCCTGCCACTGAGCTACGTGAAACAAGCTGCAAAAGAAAGAAAATATCCACCAAGATAAAATGAATGAAGTATAGGTCATCTTTGTACGAATTACTGTGTAGGGATGGGACAGGGTCAGAATGGCCTCCTGTACATAAGGTATAGAGGAGCGCGCACCAAAACGCTCGCGAAGCCCTTGCAGAAACGTGCGAACTTAAAGACCATCGCTATAAGTACGGTACAAAGCTTTGTTTTTTAATGCAAGGAAGCAGGAACCAAAGGCCAGAGGTCCATAAGATTGTTCCCTCCAAGAAAAAACAAAGCCTAATTCCCACTACCATAGCCCCACTAACCTTCGTAGGAGTCGCGAAGTGAGGTCACATAAATATCGATTAAACTGCAGTCTTTTTTCTTTTTCTCTTCATCGGTTATAACTTCAGTACGAAAAGGCGTACCTGAGCGTGTTATGCAGCAAAATACTTAGCAACGACTGGGAATGTTTCGTACACATCCATAGCAGCGTTAGAGTTACAGTATACGCGTTTCAACCTAAAACCATTGTAGCCCTCAGCCCTTTTCTAAAATTTGTAAAAACTCCATGGATTCCTTTTGCCCCATTTCACATAAGCATTTTTACCCAGACCTCTTTTAAAAATTGTAAAAACTCCACGGATTTATTTCGCCCCATTCTACTTGTCCATTTTACCCAGACCTCTTATAAAAAGTGTAAAAACTCCGCGGATTTATTTTGCCCCATTTCAC
>NC_136994.1:14582241-14584741 GCF_032717465.1 Coenobita brevimanus
TGCTGTGGAAAGTATGTAGCGCCTCAACATTGGCCTTTTTTACACTCTTTTCACTCTATCTGGGTCTAAAATTGCCATCCCTCCACTTTGAATGCTGACTTGCAACAATAGATCAACACCAAAATATGATGCTAGTCACGAAGAAGTGCTGTGGAGAGGATGTAGATTTACCCGTAGCAATAGATTAACACTAGAATACGATGCTAGTCACGAAGAAGTGCAGTGAGGATGATTTAGATTTAGATTGACCCGTAACAACAGATCGACACTAAAACGTGATGCTAGTCTCGAAGAAGTGCTACGGAATGTATGTAGATTGTCTCGTACCAGTAGATCAGCATTACAATATTCTAGTCACGAAGAAGTGCAATGAAGATGATGTAGACTGACCCGTAGCAGTAGATTAACACTAGAATACGATGCTAGTCACGAAGAAGTGCAGTGGAAGGACGAAAATCTGGGCCAAGTTGAGGTGATGAACTGTAGAAGAGTTTGTGGAGTATGACGCTGTTTTCTGTATTTCAATGGATTTTATTTATTTATTTATTTTACTTTGATCCTCTCATGATGGGAAGGAGTCTAGAATTTTTCCCCTGCTACTGTCTAAGGATTTGGTGTTGCTGCGCGAGTTATAAGAACCTGGGAGTGTTAATTAAAAACGAGGAGGAGGAGGAGAAGAAGCGAACAAGAAGAGGAAGAAGTAGAGGAAGAAGAAGAAGAAGAAGAAGAGGAGGAGGAAGAGGAGGAAGAAAGAGGAGAAAAAGAAGAGAGAGTAATAACAGTAACAAGAAGTTGGATTAGGATTAGGAGGTAAAGGAGGAGGAAGAAGGGGGGGAGAGGAGGAGGAGGATAACCAAAGAATAATGAGGAGAAGAAAAGGAGGAGGAGGAGAAGCGTTTAGTACCAAAGCAAAATGAGGAGGAGGAGAAGAAGAAGAGGAGGAGGAGGACGTGGTTCTATAGGAAAGCGTTGCCTAGCTGGTGGGAGGTGAGTGTTTGAATGGATAAGACAACTAATTGGGGATAGGAACTCGTCTGAAGTGAGTGAGGGAGTGAGTGAGTGAGGGAGGGAGGGAGTAAGTGAGTGAGGAAGGGAGAGAAGGAGGGAGGGATGGAGGGAGTGAGTGAGAGGTGCTCTTGGATGGCTGAGTTAGTGAAGGAGGTTGACGGATGAGTAAGTAGTATTGGGTGAGTGGGTGAGTGAGTGAATAAGATAGGTGAGTGAGTTAGTGAGATGAATGAGTAAGACAGGTGAGTGAGTAAGTTAGGTAGGTGAGTGAGTGAGTAAGATAGGTGAGAGTGAGATAGGTGAGTGAGTGAGTGAGTAAGATAGGTGAGAGTAAGATAGGTGAGTGAATGAGTGAGTAAGGTGGGTGAGTGAGTAAGATAGGTGAATGAGTGAGTAAGATAGGTGAGTGAGTGAGTAAGATAGGTGAGTGAGTAAGATAGGTGAATGAGTGAGTAAGATAAGTGAGTGAGTGATGAGTTAGTTGAGTAAGACAGGTGAGTGAGTAAGATTGGTGAGTGAGTGAGTAAAATAGGTAAGATAGGTGAGTGAGTAAGACAGGTGAGTGGGTGAGTAAGATAGGTGAACGAGTGAGTAAGACAGGTGAGTGATTGAGTAAGATAGGTGAACGAGTAAGACAGGTGAGTGATTGAGTAAGGTTGGTGAGTGAATAAGATAGGTGAGAGTAAGATAGGTGAGTGAGTAAGATAGGTGAGTGAGTGAGTAAGATTGGTGAGTGAGTAAGATAGTTGAGTGAGTGAGTAAGATAGGTGAGTGAGTAAGATAGGTGGATAAGTGATTTTAGGTGGGTGAGTTAGGTTCGTGAATGATGCTTAGAAGGTGAGTAAGTGGTAAGTGGTGTAGGTGATTTAAATGAGCAAGTGGGTGAAAGAGATTTAAGTGAATGACTGAGTAAATGAGAGAGACGTGGATTAGATGAGTGGATGATGAGTGAGGCTAAGTGGATGAGTAAGTGGATGGGTAAATGATTTAAGTGGTTGGATAAGTGGGTAGAAAAGGGATGTTAGGTGCATGAGTGAGGAAGATAGGTGGATGAAATGAGTAAAAAAATAAAAAAAAGATTTGAGTAAGAGAAATAGATGAGTGAGTATATTTGGTCAAGTTAGGTGGTAGGTGGGGGGTGCATACCATCCACTCACTCGATGTAGTGCTGCATATAGGATTCTACATCGAGTTACAAGCCAGTGGTGTACTATAACGCAGGAAACCATTTCCTGCGCTGGGTGGTAACCATATCACCAAATGACGCCTGGTTTTCTAGTGGATTAAGACGCATAATGCTACTCAGGGGCGCGTGAGGCAGGTCATCCTCGTCGTAAATACCGGGAATGAGCACTGTAATCCCCCTACACTCCTAAAGGGGCAATAGGGGATAGATAGATAGATAGACAGACAGATAAATAGATAAGTGGACAGAAACAGATAGATCGATGGACACTGATAGACATAAACGTACATATAGACATGAGAGAGA
>NC_136994.1:14589741-14609741 GCF_032717465.1 Coenobita brevimanus
CTACTACTTGTCCTCATCGGCTCTACAGTACATTACGCGAAACGAGGCGAGCGGGGACTGACAGGCGTTCGAAGCAGCTCTTCACTGGTTTCGAACAGAGGGGGGCACGGCTGAGAAACGGCCCTCTCTCTCTCTCTTTCTCTCTCTCTCTCTCTCTCTCTCTCTCTCTCTCTCTCTCTCTCTTATTGTCAATCTCCAAATCCGCGTAACGTGAAGCAAAAATTATTCCAAGGAGAAGCATAATTTTTGAGCCTCTCCTGTATAATTATAACAATTTCTTAACGTGGGGAAAACATGAGTCGACTGGGGAAAGTACAGGGTGACCCAGAAAAGCCTCCCACATTTCAAAGGTAAATGTAAAAAAAAATGGTTGAAGATAATCAAAATATTATTTGCACCCATGAAACTTCATTCAATACAGTTTTTATTCATCATGTTTTAAAGATGACATCCTCCAAATGGTGGCCGTCATTGGCTACACACGCTTGGAGGCGATTTCTGAAGGCTGCCATGGCTCGACGGGTCATGTCGGGTGGAACAGCGGCTATCTCTGCTGGATGTATGGATGGAAGTGAAGGTCTTTGTGTAAGATTCTCCTTGCAGTTTCCCGGGATATCCCTACAGCTAAAGCATGCTTCCACGCAGAACATCTCGGAGACTCCACAACAGATCGCCTCAATGCTTCAGTATACTCAGGCGGACGAGCGCTCGTAGGTCGACCAGGTGATTTTCTTTTTAAAGCTGAGCCTGTTGCCCTGATATTCTCAACCCACTGCAAGACGGTTTTCCGATCTGGAACGTGTTGGTTCCATGGAATACTGAAACTTCCTCGAAAGGCCCTCTACACGGCGATCACGGAACTGTTGTTTGTGAAGAATGCTTCGACAGTGAACGCACGGTATGCTGCCGAGCACGCCATGTTGGTGACTGAGGACGGTTGGGATTGGGCTACCAACAGACCCTAGCCCCGCCCCTGTCACCTCACTACTACCAGTGCTACAGCCTTTCGAAATGTGGGAGTTTTGGGGGAGTCACCCTGTACATGAATTGATTGGGGAAAAAAACATGATTCGGTTGGGGAAAAAACATGAATCGATTGGGGAAATACATAACTGACTGGGGGGAAAACATGAATCGGTTGGGGAAAAACTTGAATTGATTGGGAGGAAAACAAGAATCGATTGGGGAAACACGTGAATCTGTTGGGGAAAAAACATGAATTGATGTGAGAAACATGAATTGATTGGGGAAAAACATGAATCGATTGGGGAAAAAACATGAATCGATTGGGGGGAAAACATGAAGTGATAAAAATTGGCATCTTCAACACAGTTACATCACTTCCATTATTCACTTCCAATTTAAATATAAGATTGTAATTGGGCGCCATTGTATCGGTGAAGTGTTGCTCCTTCGCCTGTGTTAAAGAATTCGCCTTGCATTTAGCCATTCTGTTGCAATGGCGAGATAATTGCAACCGAATGCGTGTTGCAGAGGATTGAGATGGGAGGGTGAAGCGCTTGTAATGATAACACCACTACCACCACCCCTACTACTACTACTACTACTACTAAACTGATACTAGTACTACTACTACTATTACTACCACCACCATCACCACTACCACCACCACCACCACCACTACTACTACTACTACTACTACTACTACTACTATTACTACCACCACCATCACCACTACCACCACCACCACGACCATCACTACTACTACTACTACTACAACTACCGTACCACTACTACTACTACTACTACTATGCAGCCCAGATCAACCCTCACATTGACGGGGTAACTCTAGTATATATCATTATAGGCCATACAATCTAATTAAACAGGGAGAGAGAGAGATTCATAGGAGCCTGGGAGTGTTAATACCTTCCAAGAAAATCAGCTTATTACTTTACTGATTTTTGAGATGGTGGGATGGGGTGCAGAGGCGAATGAGGGAGAGGGGGAGGTGAGTTGGAGAAAGGGCTGGTTGATGGCGGACAGGGTGACGTGGAGGCGATTTGTTTGTGGCCTCCCCTTTTGGGATTACGATGTCTGGATATTGATAGACAGATAGTTAGACAGACAGATATATAGATAGACAGATATAGGTAGATAAATAGATAGAAAAATGGCTGGATGTAGGTAGATAGACAGATAGATAGATACAGATAGATGGGTAGATATAGACAGTTAGACATACAGGTAGATAGATAGACAGTCAGACAGACAGACAGATAGATACAGTAAATAGATAGATAGATAAATAGAGATAGATAGACACTCCTAAACCTTTTACAATATATCTTTTAAAGTTATCCCTAACAATAGACTTAAGACAGACAGACAGACAGACAGAGAAAAGTGAGGGAAGCCGGAAGGAAAGGGAGGGAGGGAGGGAGGGAGGGATAAAAGTTGGAGAGCGTGGAGGGAGGGAGAGGGGGGAAGGGGAGTGAGAACAAATGAAAAGGAGAGAGAGAGAGAGAGAGAGACATTACCATCCCTCCATCTTGAATGCTGCGTTGTAGCAATGTATTAGAATACGATGCTAGTCACGAAGAAGTGCTATGGAGAGGATGTAGAGCCGTAGCATTTTCTTTTTCTGCCACTGAGCTACGTGAAATAAGCTGCAAAAGGACGAAAATCTGGGCCAAGTTAAGGTGAAAGGAGTATAGCAAGAAAGAGGTGAAAGAAGAGCATTGTCCTACGCCGTTCATATGAGAGAGAGAGAGAGAGAGAGAGAGAGAGAGAGAGAGAGAGAGTTGGGAACGAAATGAAGGAGGGAGAGAGAGGAAGGAAGGAGGAAAAGAGAATGGAAGGAAAGGGAGGACGAGAGAGGAAAGGAGGAAGACAGAAGGGAGGAAAAGTGGGAAAAAGGGAGGGAGAAAACGTGAGAGAGGGAAAGGGAGGGAAGAAGGAAGGGAGGGAAGGAAGGGGTAAGGAGGGAGACAGGGAGGAAATAATACGGGAGGGAGGGAGGGAAATAAAATTAGAATCACAGAGGTGAGGAGGGAGGGGAGGAAGGAAAGAGGGAGGGAGGGAGGGCATGGAGAGATGAAGGGAGGAAAAAAGGGAGGGAGGGAGCGTGAGGTGAAGGATGTGATTAAAGAGTATGAGATTAAGATAGATTAGAGAGAAAGAGAGAGAGAGAGAGAGAGAGAGAGAGAGAGAGAGAGAGAGAGAGGTGTAGGAGAGAAAATGAGTGATTAATGAAGAGAGGGGTAAGAAGTAAAGGTGAGAGAGAGAGAGAGAGAGAGAGACTTAAAGGGAGAGTGAGTGATTGCCAGATATCACAACCTTGACACACATCCTCCCTCCCTCTCTCTTTCCCTCCCTCCCCTCCCTTCCTGTTTATCTTCCCTTTTTTCTCCCCCTCCCTACACTTTCTCTCCCCTTCCTTCCCTCCCTTCTACTTCCTCTTCCTCCCGTCCTTCTTTTCCTTCACTCCTTCTCTCCTTCCTTCCTATTCTTTGTCTCCCTTCTTCCTTTCTTCCTTCCCCTCCCTCCCTCCCTTCCTTCCTTCCTTCATATTTCCCTCCCTCCTTCCTCCCTGTCTCCACTGTCTTCCTTGTTTCCTCTCCTTCCTTTCTTCCTTCCATCCTTCCTTTCTTCCATCCTTTCTTACATCCTTCCATCCTTCCTTCCCTTCCTCCCTCCCTTCTTCGTTTCCTACCCCCTTCTCGCTCCCTCCTTCCCCATCCATCTTCCATCTCTCCTTCCTTCCCTTCCTTTTTCTCCTCCTTTCTTCCTCTTCCTCCCTTTCTCCCTATCTACCACATACCTACCTACCTACCTACCCTTCAGTCTACCTACCTGCTGTACCTGCCTCTCCCTCCCTTTCTTCCTCGCTTCCTTTTTTCCTTCCCTTCGTCGTCATTCCTCCCCCCCCCCTCTCTCTCTCTCTCTCTCTCTCTCTCTCTCTCTCTCTCTCTCTCTCTCCACCCTTTCCAATTTTTCACTTGCATTCGCCTCCCTCCCTCCCTCCCTCCCTCCCTACCACCCTCCATTCATCCCTCCATCCTTCATCACTTCCTGTTTTTTTCCATTTCTCCCTCCCCTCCCTCCCCACCCACTTTCCTTCATGTTTCCTCCCTCCCTCCCTCCCCCTTTTCCTTCCCTCCCTGTCCCCCCTTTCCTTCCCTCTCTTCCCACTTTTCCTTTCCTCCTTTCCCCCTCTCCCTCCCTTCCTTCCTTCTTTCCTTCCTTCCTCTTCCTTCTTTCCTCCCTCCCTCCCTTTCTTCCTCCCTCCCCCCCTTTCTGTCTGTCTGTCTTTCTGTCTGTCTGCTTGTCTGTCTGTCTGTCTGTCTGTCTGTCTGTCTCTCTCTCTCTCTCTCTCTCTCTCTCTCTCTCTCTCTCTCTCTCTCTCCAAGAAGTCCCAAATAAGGTTTGAGAGAGAGAGAGAGAGAGAGAGAGAGATGCTTGCAAGATAAGGAGAATGTGAGAAAATTGAATGAGAGTAGGAGAGAGAGAGAGAGAGAGAGAGAGAGAGAGAGAGAGAGGAGGAGAGTAGCCTACAATAGAAGCGTTCTCATAAGCATTACAATACCTCTCTCTCTCTCTCTCTCTCTCTCTCTCTCTCTCTCTTTCACACACACACACACACACACACACACACACACATCGTTTTATATGAACGAAAGATAAATATAGATAGATGGATAGATAGACAGATAGATAGATAAAAATAGTTGGAAAAGATACCTGTTAGTAAAAATCTATTGCTTGAGAGAGAGAGAGAGAGAGAGAGAGAGAGAGAGAGAATTAACACTGGGAAATAGGTAACAAAAGGACATCAGTGAGAGAGAGAGAGAGAGAGAGAGAGAGAGAGAGAGAGAGAGAGAGAAAGCCACACCAAAGCCTTAGCTCTAAATTGCCTCTAAATCATATCTAATCCCTTCTAAGCTACTTCAGCCCCTCACAGATTAGAAGTGTGTGTGTGTGTGTGTGTGTGTGTGTGTGTGTGTGTGTGTGTGTGTGTGTGTGTGTGTGTGTGTTTATCTGCCATCTGCGTGTTTTTGTATTTGGGTTTGTGTGTGTGTGTGTGTGTGTGTGTGTTTGTGTTTGTTTATATAATCCAACTCGCCATCCGCATTACTAATAAATAAATAAATAAATGTGGCGTGGAAAGAGATGGGTGTGGGTGAGGGTGTGGATGTAGGTGTGGTTATGGATGAGGATGTGGATAAGGGTGAGTGTATGTGGGTGTGGATGAGGGTGTATGGGTGTGGATGTGGGTGAGAGTGTGGGTGTGGGTGAGGGTGTCGATGAGGGTGAGGGTGTGTGGGTGTGGATGAGGGTGTCGTTATGGGTGAAGGTGAGGGTGTGGATGAGGGTGAGTGTGTGTGGGTGTGGGTGTGAGAGGGTGTGGGTGTGGGTGTGGATGAGGGTGTGGTTATGGGTGAAGGTGAGGGTATGTGTGCGTGGGTGTGGATGTGGGTGTGAGAGGGTGTGGGTTTGGATGAGGGTGAGGGTATGTGTGTTGGTGAGGGTGAGTGGGTGTTGATGAGGGTGTCGTTATGGGTGAGGGTGAGGGTGTGTGTGCGTGGGTGTGGTTATGGGTGAGGGTGTGGTTATGGGTGAGGGTGTGTGGATGTGGATGAGGGTGTGTGTGTGGATGTGGGTGTGAGAGCGTGTGGGTGAGGGTGTGTGGGTGTGAGAGGGTGTGGGTGTGAGTGTGGATGTGGGTGTGAGTGTGGATGCGGGTGTGGGTGTGGATGTTGAGTAAGACCAGCATCCACATTAACAATTCTCCTGTCAAATCATCACATTGCCTAACAGAGTGGACGCAAAACATGAAATTGACGCAAAAAAAAAAAAAAAAAAAAAATCGCTACACACGGCAAGGATTATACGAAATTTTTTCTTTGTATATCTGTTTTTCTTTGTGTGTGTGTGTGTGTGTGTGTGTGTGTGTGTGTGTGTGTGTGTGTGTATGATTTCTGTCTGTCTCTCTGTCTCTCAGCGTATGTGTGGATTGAGACAGCAACTCAAATATATAACTTGTCTGAACACACACACACACACACACACACACACACACACACACACACACACACACACACACACACACACACACACACACACACACACACTCTCTCTCTCTCTCTCTCAACAGTAAGGAAAAAAGGCCTTCCTATCCCCGCCATTGCGCAAATATCGACGTAGCGCCGTTACGGAATGCTTTACTGGGCAATCAAAACCCCGCGCCACGTCGTAAGATCGCGCGTTTCCCGCCAAAAGTGCGCCAACTCATCCTTTCCTTATCAACTGTATTTTAGCGATCTGTTGTGGTTTATGCTGCCGTTTGGGGATGTTTTCTTATTTATTTTGTTATTTTCTAGGCCTGGAGTGGTGTATGTGTGTGGTTGTTGGGTTTTTCTGTCTATCTATCTATTGCCAGACGCCTCAATCCCGTTTGGGGTGGCCACAAACAAATCGCCTCCAAGTCGCCCTGTCCCCCGCCATTTCACTGCCCTGCTCCCAACTCACACCCCCCTCTCTCATATACCTCTCCACCCCATCCCTCCATCTCATCCTCGGCCTCCCCCTCCCTCTTCCCCCCTCCACCTCACTCACATACACTCTCTTCGTCAGTCTTTCACCTTCCATCCTCTCCACATGACCAAACCACCTCAGTGTGTTCCTCATAACGCTTCCTATCACATCCACATCCACACCACAACGCTCCTTTATATCCTCATTCGTCAACCTGTCTCTCCATGTGACTCCACAGGCTCCTCTTAAATAACTCATTACCACTCCTCTCACTTTTGACTTGTGTCCTTCCAACAATGTCCAAGCTTCACTTCCATACGTTACAGTTGGTATCACAATACTGTCATGTAGTAACTTTTTCACTTCCATGCTCACTTCCCTGTTTCTTATCACTGCTTTCAAGGAACCAGCAACCTTTCTTCCTTGTTGTACCCTGTCAAGCACTTCACCCTCCAAACCTCCATCCTTACTCATCACACTACCCAAGTACTTAAACGTACTCACATTTTCCAATTCCTCACCATCCAACCTCGCTGTACATTCACTGACTTCACCTCTCTCAAAGACCATCACTTTACTCTTCCCCACATTCACCTTTAGATTCCGTTTCTTACACACACTCTGAAGCGTTTAAATCGGGTTTTTCCTACGTGATCGTTTCTCACCAAAAGACCTTCATATTGTCTGCTTACCACTTTATTATCGATTACTCGCGTTTTTCTTAAATCCCTGTTATTATTTATCATTTGTGTTTTTATTTCATGCTGTTTGACCTCCATTATATGTAGACTAATTCGGTTTTTGAAAAGTTAACGTTCATGATTTGCGAATGTGAAGGAATCCATGTCTCTTGGAAGTAAGCTGAGACAAAAGAGCGTCGCATTAGTCTTACCAAGGCCATTATACTTTGATGTGGGTTTTGCCAGCGTAGGCGGTGTATTTTGATATCTAGGTGTGCCTATACTGTGGATTTTGATTGGATATGTGAGTCTGGTGATATCTGCGTGTATGAATGTATATAGCGCCAATTTTGTAGTTATTCTGTTCTCCGTTGTTATGCTGTTGTAAGAGAGTTTATATTACATCTGTCGGAGGATGTATAGATGAAAGAGAATTGTATCCGTCGGAGTATAGATGAAATGAAAGAGAATTACGTCTGTCGGAGGAAGTATAATTGAAATGAAAGAGAATTACATCTGTCGGAGGAAGTATAGATGAAATGAAAGAGAATTACGTCTGTCGGAGGAAGTATAAATGAAATGAAAGATAATTACATCTGTTGGAGGAAGTATAGATGAAATGAAAGAGAAATATAGCTAAACAATGACATGAGCATCGCACCATCTTCATATTGCTGTTAATGAGGGATGAAGGCTGGGGCAGTGTAATTTTGTGAGCTTACGAATACATGCTGCCTTTTTAGTGAGCTTCCGTTTTGAATTTTGATAGGATATGACTGTTTTATAAGGTTGCTAGAACATTTGTATCATCAGATTGAGGAGTTAAACGCCGAATGCATCCCACGGTACCACAAGAGAGACAAAAGAGCATCGTATCTGCAACTATTATGCTTGTGTGACTTTATATTCCCATGGCTTGCATTTTTGTTTATAAGAGGATTACGTGCCATATATTGATGTTTTAGACTTAATTTTATTTATTTTTGAATGTGTCCGACTCTGGGCAAACGCGTCAGGGCCTATTTCTCGGGGGCAGTGGCCTATCCCAAGGCCCAGTTGTCCTCCTATACCCCCACATGTCACCACTTCGGCGCTAACACCCACCGCCCATACTGAATACATGCTAGTGCTGCCTCATACAGTACTGGTGTATTGGTATTGCTCTATTCTGATTATTTCCCAGGGTCTATCTATCTATTGCCAGACGCCTCAATCCCGTTTGGGGTGGCCACAAACAAATCGCCTCCAAGTCGCCCTGTCCCCCGCCATTTCACTGCCCTGCTCCCAACTCACACCCCCCTCTCTCATATACCTCTCCACCCCATCCCTCCATCTCATCCTCGGCCTTCTCCTCCCTCTTCCCCCCTCCACCTCACTCACATACACTTTCTTCGTCAGTCTTTCACCCTCCATCCTCTCCACATGGCCAAACCACCTCAGTGTGTTCCTCATAACGCTTCCTATCACATCCACATCAACACCACAACGCTCCTTTATATCCTCATTCGTCAGCCTGTCTCTCCATGTGACTCCACAGGCTCCTCTTAAATAACTCATTTCCACTGCTCTCACTCTTGACTTGTGTCCTTCCAACAACGTCCAAGCTTAACTTCCGTACGTTACAGTTGGTATCACAATACTGTCATGTAGTAACTTTTTCACTTCCATGCTCACTTCCCTGTTTCTTATCACTGCTTTCAAAGAACCAGCAACCTTTCTTCCCTGCTATACCCTTTCAAGCACTTCACCTTCCAAACCTCCATCCTTACTCATCACACTACCCAAGTACTTAAACATACTCACATTTTCCAATTCCCCACCATCCAACCTCGCTGTACATTCACTGACTTCACCTCTCTCAAAGACCATCACTTTACTCTTCCCTACATTCACCTTTAGATTCCGTTTCTTACATACACTCCCAAACTCATCCACCAAGCCTTGCAGCTCCCCTTCGTCTTCACTCAACAACACAGTATCATCTGCAAACAACAGTACAGGGAGTTTCCAAACACTATCCTCTCTCACCAGGGCCACTCCAACATCCACTACCCTACTTGTACTTCTTTTATTACCCCATCCATATACAGATTGAACAACCATGGAGACATGACACATCCCTGTTTCAACCCAACCTTCAAAGAGAAAAATTCACTCGGTTCACCATCTACACGCACTGCAGCCTTAGCACCCCCATACATACTCTTCACAGCATTCAACAACTTCCCATCTACTCCATATATTCTTAACACTTTCCCAGGGTGTTTTGTAAATTTACACGACGTTTGTATTGTTATTTTATCTGTTTTATTTGTAAGTGGCTGAATTTCTGACGGTGGATGGAATCGAATAACAAGAGAGCATCGTCCCACCAGTCGTCTATTGTATTGCTTGTGGCGACCTTATGGGCTTCTGTCATGTATTCTGGTGCTCTCCTCAGCGTATTTTGAAAGTTTGTGAACGTCTTTCTGGCTTAAATATGCGTTTTTATTATTATTCTAGCAGTTTCTGATCATAACATTATCACCATAACCTGTCCTGTCGCTTGAGTACGGCCTGTGGACCCTCCAAATAAACGTCGATTGTGGCACTTTTGAGCTGCGGATTGGGAGGCCCTCAGGCAATACTGCTTTGATTTTCCCTGGAATGATTATTGCTTCCATGGCCGAGAGCGATCTGGGTGTGCCTTGCATATTACGGAGGTTATTCTCTCGGGCATGGAAGCATACATTCCTTTCTGTTCTCCTGTGACTAATGGAAAAAAAAAAAAAGAGGAAGGTTTAATCACTATTGTTCGAGTGCTGTCCACAACAAGGTAAAGGTCTACAAAAGGTACCGGCGCTAACCCATCCCTGAATTTCATTTTTTTTTTCCTTCTGTTCGGAATCGTGCTAAATCTGTACTTCGCTCTTCGCCTTGTTAAGAATAATTTCATTCGTATTAAATGCCCTGAACTCTCTGACTCAGATTCTTTCCGCTCCTTCTGGCACCTTGCCCAAAACCTAACATCTTTACCTCATCATCCTTCCCTTCTCTTTTCTACTCTGATGGCTCTGTGGCTATTTCTTCTACAGATAAAACAGATCTCTTCCCACAGACTTTCTCCTCCTTTCACCCAATTGCTTTAACTTCCTGTTTCAAAAGTTTTGGAGTCAATTCTTAACAAGAAAATTTAAAGCATCTTTCCTATTACAACCTTCTTTCTGATCTTCAGTATGGGTTCCGTCAGGGACGCTCCACTTGCGATCTTCTCACATACCTTTCAGACTCCTGGTCATCCTCCTTTCGGGGCTTTGGCGAAAGATTTGCCATTGCACTTGACATCTCGAAGGATTTCGATCAAGTCTGGCATAAATCTTTAATTTCCAAACTTCCCTCTTACTGTTTCTATCCTTCTGTCTGTGCCTTCATCTATAGCTTCCTTTGTGGTCGTTCTATAGCCGCTGTTGTAGACGGCCATCGTTCTTCTCCTAGATCTATCAACAGTGATGTTCCTCAGGGCTGTCCTATCACCAACTCTCTTCCTTTTATTCATCAGTGACCTTCTAAGCTGTACATCTAACCCTATCCACTCGTACGCTGATGATTCCATCCTTCACCTTTCCATTTGCTTCCCGCAGCGTCCATCTCAGCAGTTACTTCAACAAACAAGGGATGAGGCAATGGCACACCTAATGTCTGACTTGTCTCATATATCTGATTGGGGTAAAGGTAAACTTGTTTTCAATGCATCAAAGACTCAGTTCTTATATCTTTTAACCCGACAAATTATTCCGCAGGAGTACCCTGTAATTATTAACAAAATCCAACACAATCTTGCATCATCTTTGAACATACTCGGGATTTATCTTGGAAAGATCATATTACCTCCCGTAAAATCTGCTTCCATTAGATTAAGTGTGCTAAGCCAACTCTGTGCCTTCTTTACCCCTGCACAGTTGTTGACTTTATACACGGGCTTTATTCGCCCCTGTGTAGAGTGCAACTCATGTGTGGGGAGGCTCCCTACATACAGCTCTTCTCAACAGGTTGGAGTCAAAGACTTTTCATCCCATTAACTCTCCTCCTGTTACTGGCACCCTTCAACCTCTGTATCTTTGCCGCATTGTATCATCTTTATCTCTTCTATCGCCTCTTCAGTGGTCACTGCTCCTCTGAACTGTCTGCTTGCATCCTTCCACCACCACGGAGGGCGCTAACACCCTCTTCTGTCCAGCTCACTAGTGCAAGAGTTTATCGTTAGTCTCAGTCCTACTTGTATGCAGCAGGTCAGCTCTGGAACTGCCTTCCTCTGTCAGTATTTCCTATTGCCTATGGTCACCAGTTTTTAAACGCAGAGTGTCCAGGCATCTCGAAAGGAACGGATCTTGAATTTGGCTCTGATATCTATCTATCTATCTTATCTACTGTATCTATCTATCTATATACATACATACATATATATATTCTTAGAGGAACAAGCTTGCTGGTTTCTGGCCTTCGGTTCGTTCTTCCTTGCATAAAAACAAGTACAAGAAACCCAGACAAGAAGTCAACAACGAGTGAGTTCTTTGATCTCATTGGGGGACTGAAACAGGGTTGTGTGATGTCTCCATGGCTGTTTAATATATACATGGATGGGGTTGTAAAGGAGGTGCAAGGTAGGGCACTGGATGTGGGGTGGCTCTAATGAATGAGGGTGAGATTTGGAAGATTCTGGTGTTGCTGTTTGCTGATGATACAGTATTGTTGAGTGAAGATGAATGGGAGTTGCAAGGTTTGGTGAATGAATTGGGACAGTGTGTAGGAGGAGGAAGCTGAAAGTTAATGTAAACAAAAACAAAGTTATGGTGTTTGAGAGGAATGAAGTCACAGAGTGTGCATTGAGGTTGGATGGTGAGGATATGGAGAATGTTAGTGCATTCAAGTACTTGGGTAGTGTGATGAGTAAGGATGGAACTTTGGGGGATGAAGTGCGTGAAAGGGTACAGCAGGGAAGGAAGGTTGTTGGTACACTGAAAGCAGTGATGAGAAATAGGGAGGTGAGTATGGAAGTTAAGAAGTCACTGCATGATAGTGTTGTGATCCCTACCCTGACGTATGGAAGCGAGGCGTGGACCTTGCAAGAGGGGAACAAATCAAGAGTGAGAGCAGTGGAAATGAGTTACTTGAGAGGAGCATGTGGAGTGACGTGGAGGGACCGGTTGACGAATGAAGAAGTGAAGGAACGCTGTGAGGTGGATGTGGATGTGGTTGAGAAGATTAGGAGAAATACACTGAGGTGGTTTGGACATGTGAAGAGAATGGAGAATGAAAGACTGACTAAGAGGGTGTATGTAGGTGAGATGGAGGGAGGGAGAGGGAGGGGTAGATCGAGGATGAGGTGGAGGGATGGCGTTGAGGGGTATATGAGGGAGGGGGGGGGTGAGTTGGGGGGAGGATAGTCAAATGGTGGGTGACAGAGGGACTTGGAGGAGTTTTGTCTGGGGCCACCCTTTGCGGGATTAGGGCGTCGGGCTATAGATAGATAGATAGATTATTATTATTATTAATAATATCATAATCGGTATTATTATTATTATTATTATTATTATTATTATTATTATTATTATAATTACTACTACTACAACTACTACTACTACTACTATTATTATTGTTATTATTATTATTATTATTATTATTATTATTATTATTATTACTACTACTACTACTACTACTACTACTACTATTACTATTATTATTATTGTTATTATACCTGTTTATTGTGACCACCCCACATGATAGTAGCTAAAACAAGAAGCATCACGCAAAGAAATAGTGTTTTCCATTTTTCAATATGCAGTTAGTCTTTTAATATATAGGGACCAGAGAGAGAGAGAGAGAGAGAAAGTCAATCGGGAAAGGTCTATAGTGATATTCTGGGAGGCCCGTCCATTGTATCCTTCCATCGTGTGTTCTGGGGGCGGCTCAGTCTGCTGGTGTGGGAACTGCGGATTATTATTATTATTATTATTATTATTATTTTTGGCTGCGTGCAATTACAAATAAGTCATGCAATCAGTGAACGTGAAAAACAGAGTCTATAAGGTCGAGAGAGAGAGAGAGAGAATCTGAGGGAGTCAAATAACAGAAATATCTTACTACTGGCCAGTCCTCTTCTTCGTGACTATTTACTCTCGATTTTATGTATTATGATTCCTGCTTATGTCTTTTGTATTAACCCCTTCAGGCCGAGGACATTGTTTTTATTATTATTTTATTATTATTATTATTATTATTATTATTATTATTATTACTACTACTACTACTACTACTACTACTATTACTGTTACTACTACTACTACCACCACCACCACCACCACTATTACCACTACTGCTAGTACTACTAACAATACCACCAATACTACTACTACTACTACTACTACCACGACCACCACCACCACCAGTACTACTACCACTACTATTATGCTGCTGCTGTTTATGTTGCTGTTGTTACCACCGCCAAAGGAAATCGGAGGAGGTTAAGTTGTCACCCCACTTTGTTTGTTCACAAGATATCTCAAAAAGTTACTGATGGATTGCAATGAAATTTTGTGGATATGTGGGTCATGGGCCAAGGAAGAGTTGATTAAAATTTGGTGATGATCTGAGTTGTCTAGTATAGGCGTTGGCGGAGGTATGCGCCCTGTGAGTGCAGTTTTTAAAAGAGTTATAGATGCCTGAATCCCACTCACTCGAAGAACCACAAAAGACAAAAGAACATCGAGGCAGGTGAGCCAGATAAGGGGCTTTTTGTGCATTAGGTATTATATGATGTGAGTGGATTTGATTTTTCTTACTATTTTGCGTTTATTGTATTTTAGTGATCTGGAAATGTTGGAATCTTTGCCATAAATGCTTGATTGTGTATGATTCGCCTATTTTGATTTATGTTCTTGCCCGTAATGAATGACTGAATCCCACTCGCTCGGAGGTAAACAAGAGGCAAAAGAACATCGCCTCGAGAGACTCACCACTTTCCCCCCTCTCTCTCCTCTGTTCTCTTCCTCCTTTCAGTCCCTCCCCTTCCCGTCTCCCTCCCCCCCACTCTGTTTTTCCTCCTCTCAGTCCCTCCCCTTCCCTTCTTCCTCCGCCCTATTGTCTAAGTCATAGGAAATTTTTTTAATATTGGGGTCATTTTTACATCAACTTTATGCACGTTATAGATGACTGAATCCCAGAGACTCAAAACGTAAACAGAAGACAAAAGAGCATCGCAGCGAGAGACTCAACACCATCCCCCTAGAAATGTTAAAATATTCGAAGTTTTATATATTTCAGTTTTAAGTGTGTTATAGATGACATGAATCCCAGGCACTCGGAGGTAAAGAAAAGACAAAAGAGCATCGCAGCGAGACACTAAACACCTTCCTGCCTTCCCCCCCCCCACCTTCTCTTGTTCCTCCTCCACCTCTCATCTTCCCCTCCTTCGTCTTCTTCCGCCACCCCTTCACCCCTTCTCTTCCTACTCTTTCGTCTTCCTCACCTTTTTCACCACTCCTCTTCCTCTTCTTTCTTTCCACCCCATCATGTCTCCTCTTACTCCTTCACTCCCTCTTCCTCCTTCTCCCACTTTTTCACCCCTCCTCCTCCTTTTCTTCTTCTCCCACTCCTTCACCCCTCCTCTTCCTCTCCCCACTCCTTCCTCCCCTCCCCCCAACTCACAACGGGTCAGCAGTCATGGCCTCTGGTCTTTTGTTCGGACGCGGAGATAAAAATGTTTTTTATTGCTCGAGTTGGGATGGAGGAGCGCCATAATACTGGTGGGGGTCAGATATTTTAGACGTGTTTTTCCGCAGCGGGATAGGCGGCCATGTTGGGGCCTGGCATGATGTGGAGAACGCTTTAGTGAAATCAGAAGCGGTGGAGGGGTGGATTTATTTAGTCGAGTGGGTGGAGGAGTGGATTCATTTAGCTGAGTGGGTGGAGAAGTGGATTTATTTATTCAGTGGTCGCGATTCAACCCCTGCCTCTTGCAGTGAACAGTTAATACAGGAGAAACAAGAAGGAACATTCACAGAGTGCAACACCTGCGCCAACCAACTGCTCAGGCCAGCCATCTAAATCTGTCATTTAACAGAACTGCCAATTTCACGTAAAATCTAATGACTTCATCCTTACCTGATCTTTAACCTTGCCACCAAGTTTGGTCTAAATTTGATTGAAACATTCAGTTGACCTTTCCCTGTGACGCTGACCTTTGAACTCACGCGCTAAAAAGTAATAGGTTAATCCCCCGAGTGATCCTCAACTCGTGCACTTATTTTATTTTCTTCTTAAACAAACTTACAGGTGGAATTTTTACCTTGTCTTAGATTCAGACTTTCTACTGAGTGTTTCCAAATGCGAAGTCCGTCGTCCTTGCCTGACCGTCAACTCCTCCTCCAAGCTGGGTCTAAATTGGATTTTAAAAATTAGGTTGACTTTGCAAGGCCAAGATATGACCTACCTCTGTGACCCTGACTCAAAATATTCATCTCAAAAACTGATTGTCAACCTCTACACCAACTTTGCTTAAAATCTGGTGAAGCCTGAGTTATTTTTCTTACACACACACACACACACACACACACACACACACACACACACACACACACACACACACACACACACACACACACACACGTCGAGTAAAACCACGAAACACACACTCTCTTCCTGATCGCAGGTGTAACAATAACAGATCAGCATTTTAGAGTCGGCGGCGGAGGGCTGTAGGATCGAACTGTACTCCATCTATCTGTCTGTCTATCTATCTATTGCCAGACGCCCTAATGCCACAAGGGGTGGCCACAAACAAATCGCCTTCATGTCGCCCTGTCCCCCGCCATTTCACTGCCCTGCTCCTAGCTCACCCCCCCCTCTCATATACCTCTCCACTCCATCCCTCCATCTCATCCTTGGCCTCCCAGCTCACACCCCCCTCTCTCATATACCTCTCCACTCCATCCCTCCATCTCATCCCTGGCCTGTACACTCACTATTATTAACTTCCTTTATTTTTCTTTATTCCTGCTTCCTATAGACGATTTTATTAAGCTTCGCGGAAACGATTTTGTAGATAAAAGATTAGTTACGGTGTCTGGTCATCCCATCACTACCTCCCCTTCTTCCTCTTCCCTCTCCTATTCCTCGTCCTTATTCTTCCTCCTCTTCTTCCTTTTCCTCCTCCGCTTCATTACCATCATCATCCTTATTTATCTTCTTCCTCCTCCTCTTCCTTTTCCTCTTCGTCTTCCTCCTCCTCCTCATCATCATCATCCTTATTCATTTTCCTGCTCCTCCTCCTCTTCTCCTCCTCCTCCTCCTCCTCCTTTTCTTCTTCTCCTCCTCCTCCTCCTTTTCTTCTTCTCCTCCTCCTCCTTTTCTTCTTCTTCTTCTTCCTCCTCCTCCTCCTCATCATCATCATCTTCATTATCCTCGTCCTCTTCATCATCAATATCCTTCTCTTCTTCTCTGATCGTCTGAAAATAGGGGAAGTAAAGTGAAAAATATATTATTGAATCGGGGTTGTTGATCATAGAGTCACTAGATCGAATCCCGGGTTTTGAGTGAATAGTTATTTAAGAGGAAATTGTTGATCCTTGTAGTAAGAGGTGGTGGTGGTAGTGCTGGTAGTAGAAGTGGTAGTAGTAGTAGAAAAAGTAGTAGTAATATAATAGTAGTAATGGTGGTGTTAGTAGTAGTAGCAACAGTAGTAGTAGTAGTGGTAGTGGCGGTAATAGTAGTAGTATTAGTAGTAGTAGTAACAGTAGAAGTAGTTGTAGTAGTTGTTGTAGTACCGATAGTAATAGTCGTAGTTGCAATCCCAGACTCATCTAAATGTGACCCCAGTGGACTGTGGCTGAAATTATCCTTCTACAGTCCACCATCCTTACTATTATTATTATTATTACTACTACTACTACTACTACTACTACCACCACTACAACTACTACTAATATTATTATTACTACCACTACTGCTGCTACTACTACTACTTTTTCTACTACTGTTACCACTTTTCTACTACTACTACTATTATTATTATTATTATTATTATTATTATTATTATCATCATCATCATTATTATTTCGGAAGATAGGGAGGGAGTTGAGGGACGTTTGTATAACCAGGCAGCTCCACCACCCAGTCATATTAGTGCCACCACGTGAAGGCTCCCCTCTCCATTACCTTTAAAAATATCACCGCCAGCTGTTACGAAATATCACTTGTGGACTGTTGTTTGCAAGGTCGCTGGTTCGATTCCCGGACAGGTGTTTATGTGATATGGTGGAGAGGAGAGAGGGTCATGTGGGTGATGGTGATGGTGGATTTTTATTATTATTATTATTGTTATTATATGGGACTGAAACAGGGTTGTGTGATGTCTCCATGGCTGTTTAATATATACATGGATGGGGTTGTAAAGGAGGTGCAAGGTAGGGCAGTAGATGTGGGGCTGGCCCTAATGAATGAGGGTGAGATTTGGAAGATTCCGGTGTTGCTGTTTGCTGATGATACAGTATTGTTGAGTGAAGATGAATGGGAGTTGCAAGATTTGGTGAATGAATTTGGGACAGTGTGTAAGAAGAGGAATCTGAAAGTTAATGTAAGCAAGAGTTAAGCTATGGTGTTAAAGAGGAATGAATTCACAGAATGTACAGTGAGGTTGGATGGTGAGCATATGGAGAATGTGAATGCATTCAAGTACTTGGGTAGTGTGATGAGTAAGGATGGAACTTTGGGGGATGAAGTGTGTGAAAGGGTACAGCAGGGAAGGAAGGTTGTTGGTTCACTGAAAGCGGTGATGAGAAATAGGGAGGTGAGTATGGAAGTTAAGAAGTCACTGCATGATAGTATTGTGATCCCTACCCTGACGTATGGAAGTGAGGCGTGGACCTTGCAAGAGGGGAACAAGTCAAGAGTGAGAGCAGTGGAAATGAGTTACTTGAGAGGAGCATGTGGAGTGACGTGGAGGGACAGGTTGACGAATGAAGAAGTGAAGGAACGCTGTGGGGTGGATGTGGATGTGGTTGAGAAGATTAGGAGAAATACACTGAGGTGGTTTGGACATGTGAAGAGAATGGAGAATGAAAGACTGACTAAGAGGGTGTATGTAGGTGAGGTGGAGGGAGGGAGAGGGAGGGGTAGACCGAGGATGAGGTGGAGGGATGGAATTGAGAGGTATATAAGGGGGGGGGGTGAGTTGGGGGAGGGCAGTCAAATGGTGGGTGACAGAGCGACTTGGAGGCGTTTTGTCTGCGGCCACCCTTTGCGGGATTAGGGCGTCGGGCAATGGATAGATAGACTATGATTATTGTTATTATTATTATTATTATTATTATTATTTTTATTATTATTATTATTATTATTATTATTATTATGTATCCGATTTTGGGCGTAACTACAGATTGTGTGTGTGTGCTTCTCTCTCTCTCTCTCTCTCTCTCTCTCTCTCTCTCTCTCTCTTTCCCCTACCTCACCCCATCCTTAGGTGGGAGAAGAGGTGTGGATGATGGTGATGATGATGATGGTAATGATGATGATGATGGTGTTGTTGATGATAATGATGATGGTGTTAATGATGATAATGATTGTGATGATGATGATGATGGTGTTGATGATGATGATGATGGTGTTAATGATGATAATGATGGTGATGATGATGATGCTGTTGATGATGTTTATGATGATGATGATGATAATAATGATGAAGAATTTTGACTTGTTCTTTCCTCTCAGTAGGTAATAGACAGATAGATACATAAATAGATAGATAGATGGATTTTTTAATATGTAGACTTTCCAGGGTAGAAAATTTTGATGTTTCTAGTAGATGCTTGAGTAGATTTGAGAGAGAGAGAGAGAGAGAGAGAGAGAATACTAAGAAAAAAACCACTCGCCAGTAACATACCACACACCATCTCTTTCATTTCTCTCTAACATCATCTCTCTTATATTATCTACCATAAATATCCCTTCATCTTCTTTATTATCTTCTCAAGGGTCAACTATTTTATCTAGAGGGTAATGGGGTGAGAGGGAGAGATGATAGAGAAAAAAAAGAGAGAGGGAGAGAGGTGGAAGGGAGTCTGTTTATCTTTCCCGCCGTTCTGGAAGCTGATTGGTCGTCACCTCGGGGCCGCGTTATGGGTGTGCCGGCCGCTGATTGGTCCTCACCTCGCCAGGCCGCGTTTTTGTGCCACATCTCTGAATCCGGGGTGTGATCCGTCCGTCTTTTCTTTTTCCGCCTCCTCTCTCCTTCCTTCCTCCGTCTTCCTGTTCCCTCCACCCCCCAGTCTCTCCCCCTCTCCCCCTCTACCCGATGGAGGGGAGGAAGGAAGGAGAAGAAAGGAAGGAAAGTGAATTATGGCCTCTTAAAGAACTTACACTGCGCTAGAGAGGGATTTCAGAATATGCCCAGATTTACTTTGAAAATCACTGTTTATATATTTGACTCTCTCTCTCTCTCTCTCTCTCTCTCTCATATTTGAAAATTCTTAATGTATGTATTAAATGTATGGAGTGGAGAGGTATATGTGAGAGGAGGAGGTGTGTGCTGGGGGGAGGGCAGCAAAATGGCGGGGGACAGGGCGACATGGAGGCTATTTCTTGGCATCAACTTTAAATTTTTAGTTACTTATAATTGCCAGACATATTGAAACGGACGAAACAAAAAAAAATACTTATCCCCTTTATTTTGAGTCTCCTTGGTTACTGAATGGGGTGGGAATGAGTCTCCTTGGTTACTAACAGTGACTGCCCAGTCTGACTACACCTGGCCATCATCTAAGCTTAAGGGGTTAGGGGTCTTTGTCAGGT
>NC_136994.1:14614741-14667241 GCF_032717465.1 Coenobita brevimanus
TTGCCCGGGACTAAACGCAATGGTCATGCATACCGACATTGCCTGGGTGCATGGATGGCCTCACCCCCTGTTGGAGAAGGCCTCCGGGGTGCCATTTTATCCATTGAACCTATAATCCTCCTTGGGCCCATTTCCTCAGGGATATATTACCCATGCACCTATTCCTACCATGAACCAATTTTCCCACTACCCACCCACCCATCAACCCTGCCCACCCATCCCACCCACCTTGCCCACCCCACCAATCCATCCACGCATCCGACCCGTTGTAGGTACTGATGATATGGCTATAGAAATCAAAATGATGATGATGATAATAATAATAATAATAATAATAATAATAATAATAATAATAATAATAATAATAATAAACTCTACGGTAATTGTTCACCATGTTTCACTCCTGTTGACTTATAATCTCTACGGTATTTGTTCACCATGTTTCACTCCTGTTGACTTGGTTATTTCTTGTTAGTTATAATATTGGCCATCAGGGGCGTCACTTTAGCATCTGTATGTACACGTGTACATTCGCCATAAAAAGCTACATGTACCAGAGCTGTTTAGAGAGCTGTCTGGCAATCCCTCTTGCTTTACATAGAGGATAGATAGACACAAACAGATAGGCAGATAGCCAGCCAGACAGATATTTTCTTTTATACATACGGATGTCCTTAGTTTAGGAGTTATGAGAGAGAGAGAGAGAGAGAGAGAGAGAGAGAGAGAGAGAGAGAGAGTAATGCTGAATGATGAATCAGTAAGAAAAATGAGAAAGCTGAGTGGAAAAGTTTGAGAGAGAGAGAGAGAGAGAGAGAGAGAGAGAGAGAGAGAGAGAGAGCCTGGGAGAATATTGTCGAGAGATGAATGAGAGAGAGAAATGGGAAAGTTGAGAAATTTATGAATGTGTGCGAGAGATACACACAGTGACGTGCACATACATACAAACATGTACACACACATACATACAAGTACATACATACATATACACACATGCACCTACATACAATCGTGCACACACACATACGTACGAGTACATGCATACATACATACACACAGACATTCACACACACATTCACATACATACATACACACAGACCTGCAGAGACACACATGCACAGTACATACATACACATACAAACACACGCACACACATATACACACATGAATACAAACGTACAGTCGTGGTCATAAATAATCACCCATCGTCCTGTACCCCGTGCCAGGCAGGCTCCTCTATGCGCGGCAAGTCACACTAGAGTAAGAGGGGCTGAGGGGGAGGGGCCAGAGAGAGAAGGGAAGGTGGGTGGGGACGAGTAATGGTGCTGGGGTGGAGAGGGGGAGGGGAGGTAGGGGAGGGAGAATGAAATGCGAAGTTGTGGCCACGCAATATGTCTATTTTCTTTCATTAAGTGCATGATATAAAGGAGTTAATATTCGGTAGATAATGCTGCATTACACCTTGTATAGCGGCGTCAGATAACAAGCTTTAGATAGGTGGTGATATCAAGGGCTGGCTCGTGAGAGAAATATACTGACGTGACAGATCAAACATTAGTGCGGAGCCAGATATTTGTGTTTATCCGTGTATCTTGACTTCGGACGCACAGTGGAATCTGGATGGCTTTAAATTCCGTAATGTTTGTGTAAGAAATGTCCTTTACCCTTATTTGTAAATATTTTTTGGAACTAAATATCATATGCAACATTGCGCATAAAAGATAAATAAATTTGATGTCTATGCACACGGGTGGATATAATAACGGTATCTCTCATAATCTGTTAGAAGGAAAATGAAACAAAATCCTACCCAAACTCCCAAAATGTATCTATGTCAATGTTTACCGACACTGGTTAAGCCAAAGCAACCAGGAACGCCTTAGTAAGTAGTCCAGTGGCCTCCTGCCTCAATAACCTCTTGCAGTTTTCATGGCACCGGGGAAGCAATGTTGTTGATGGTTTGCTGGGTTCGTCTGAACAGCTCCCACTCGTCCCTGGTGTGCTGGAGGAGGAGGGCCCGTGTCCTCTCGTTCTCTGGCTTCCACGCGTTGACAATCTGGGCCCACACAGTCTCAGTGGCTCTGCACTATTATTTGATCTGTCACGTTAGCATATTTCTCTCACGAGCCAGCCTTTGATATCACATCTGTCTAAAGCTTGTTATCTGACGCCGCTATACAAGGTGCAATGCAACATTATCTACCTAATATTAACTCTTATATTTTGCCCTGAATGAAGTAAATAGACAAATTCTGTGAGCACCACTTCGCATTTCATTCTCCCTCCCTTACCTCCCCTCCACCACTCCACCCCAGCACCAGCACTCGTCCCCCCAGAAATCTTTCCTTCTCTCTCTGGCCCCTCAGCCCCTCTTACTGCAGTGTGACTTGCCGCGCATAAAGGAGCCAGCCTGAGGCACGGGGTACCGGAGTATAGGTGATTTTTTATGA
Organism: Coenobita brevimanus; assembly: GCF_032717465.1. NCBI lineage: Eukaryota > Metazoa > Arthropoda > Malacostraca > Decapoda > Coenobitidae > Coenobita > Coenobita brevimanus. The sequence goes on from NC_136994.1 coordinate 14,617,189, forward strand.
CTACGACTGTACATGGAAGCTAATGTAGGGAACTGACAAAGATCGAGCTGGTTGGATGGATTTTGTATGGAGAAGTGTATGACAAGAATTTTTCACCCATTTTTGCTGAATCTGCAGGAAATTACGAAGCTACCCGTGTAAGTGTATTTATCAGGTGTAGCCAGGATTCCGAGGGCTTGAATTGCGAATGAGTGAGTGTGTTACCATTCCATTTTTGTGAGTTCTTCCACTTGCTATATTCTGTCCTTTTCTTAGCAGGTGTGGAGAGAGAGAGAGAGAGAGAGAGAGAGAGAGAGATGATGATGATGATGATAAGGATTAGGAGGAGGTGGAGAACGACGATTTCTTTCAACGGAAGTAAATCGTCTTTTGTGGTCAGGCGGTTAGGGAAGTGATTCGCTGTTCAAATGGACGCGGGTTCGATCCTACCGATGCAGGGAACACTCCGATTATTTGAATTTCGTTAACGCACACCTTACTGATATTCCACAAGCCCTACATACCATAAAAAATACCACCACTAATACCACCACACCAGCCCTGGCATGTATTCAGTATGGTCAGTGGGTATTGGCGTCAAAATGGTGATATGTGAAGCTGTGTGGGGTATAGGGGGGACGTAGCGGGGTATACTCCTTTCGCTATAACTTGGTCCAGATTTTCGTCCTTTTGCAGCTTATTTCACGTAGCTCAGTGGCGGAAAAAGACAATACTACGGCTCTACATCCTTCCCGTAGCACTTCTTCGTGACTGGTAGCATATTCCAGTGCAACTTGACTTTTAGCGTGGATTGACAGATTAATTGACTGATAGATAGAGACGGATAAATAGATAGATAGATAGTTACATACAAATACATGCACACACATACATACATACTTACATACACACATACATTCTTAAATATAAATTGAATGATAGATCTATAGATAAATTAGATAGATAGATACCTTCATAAATACATGCACACACACATACATACATACTTACATACACATACTGTACGTTCATAAATACGTAGATTGATTGATTGATAGATAGACAGATAGATACATACATACATTTATAAATACATACACATTCACATACGTACATACTTACACATATACGTTCATAAATACATAGATTGATCGATTGATAGATTTATAGATAGATAGATAGATAGATAGATTTTATGGACTAGGAACGGGGTATCTAATCTATTATGTATTTTTATGTATTTCAGAAACTACATATGGAGACAGGACAGGTGCAGAGGCGGTGTGGCACAGAGAGTATGTGTGCTAACGGTAAGTACTCATACAGTATATACATACATACATACATACATGCATACACGCTCACATATACACCGATCATACATATATACATACATACACGCTCACACAAACACGTACAATATATACATACAAATACAAACTTACATAAATGCCATCATAATCATCATCCATCTGTACACACACACACACACACACACACACACACACACACACTGCGCTGGATAGGGTAACAGTGAGCTGTAGAGAGAGTGAGAGAGTAGATGGATGGATATAGATTTCTAAATAGATAAATGAATAGGTATAAAGACTGACTGATTGATAGGGACGTTGACAGACAGATAGATAGACAGAGTTAAATAGATAAATAGATGGGTGGATGAGTAGGTGAATACGTTGACAGACAGATAGATAGACAGATAGAGAGTTAAATAGATAGATGGGTGGATGAGTGGGTGAATAGACAGATAGATCTATGGATAGATAGATGGATAGATAGACTCCTGGCATTATCCTTCGTCTGTCCCTAGGAAACTAATACCCTATCATATTTCTGACGTCATGGAGAGGGGAAAAAGAGAGGGGAAGGAGGGGGAGGGGGAGGGGGAGGGAGGTGGGAGGAGGAGGAAGAAGAGAGAGGGAGAGGAGAAAAAAGGTCTGCCTGTACTGGAGAGAGAGAGGGGGGGGGGACAATCATTTCTCCTGCACCTCGCCGTGGGAAGGGCCCTTGTGAGGCGCTGTCTACCACGAGGGGGCGCCGGATCCCTACACTGTGTATGTAACCAGCTTCTTACCTGTAGTCGACGGGTCTGCTCCGCCACACAGACCGGGGTTAGACAGAAACATTAACAACGTAATTGCATCCACCAGATGCTATTACCAACACCAGACGCCTCAATTCCGTAAGGGGTGGCCACAAACAAATCGCCTCCATGTCGTCCCGTCCCCTTGCCATTTCGCTGCCCTTCCCAATCACACCTCCTCTCTCATATACCTCTCCACTCCATCCCTCCATCTCATCCTCGGTCTCCTCCATCTCCCCCTCTCCACCTCACTCACATACACTCTCCTCGTTAGTCTCTCGCTTTCCATCCTCTCCACACGGCCAAACTACCTGCCTCATAATAGTCAGTCAGCATTACTTACAGCAACTATACGAATTCACTGACATCAACCAACTTTGTACTTTCTCAACATTACCTTACCTACTAACAGCTTCTTCCTACTTACATATACTAACACATCTAACGGCTGCTACAATTCATTTACATCAATCAGCATTATACCAACAGCCATCAACACGATCCTGAATATTCTAACAATACTAAAAATCACTCATTTTTTTACTAACATATCCTAACATATTTTCTCCTAACTACAACTACTTTCCTAATTGATAGATAGGTAGGTAGAACAGACGACAGGAAATGTATTGGTGTGCCTCGAATGATATGTGAACAATGCAAACACATTTTAAGAAATTTTTGCTTCATTATCAAAACTATTTCTCATTAACCTACCAAAGTTGCCACAGTTTGGTTATGAATATTACAAGCTAACAACCCCACTGACGGTCCACTGGCATCTCTCATTCAACTGTGATCTAACACGAACACGAAAGGTGCGAGTGGCGTTTGGAATACTTTAGAGATGTAGCGTTGATACTGTTTCACTACATTTAATATAAAGAAAAAAAAAAAAAAAACTACCTTGTGGCACATCTTCCAGTGGCGCGACTCTCTTCACTAACACGTATCATTCTCACTAAAATTCAGAGTAAATAGGTGATTGAAATGTGTAACGACGTCTAATACCTCTCATTCCCCAGGTGCGGCCGAGCTCAAGACCCGGTATAAGGAGGTGCATTGCTGTTCTGACGACAACTGCAACTCAGCGCCAACCATCCTCCCTTCACCTCTGCCGCTCCTGCTTCTCTCTCTCCTGCCGTCTGCCATCGCCGCTGCCGTCAGAAGCCTCCTGCTGATCCACTGCTGAGAGAAGCGGTAGAGACGTGGTGAAGAGCAGAGGGACAGACACCAGCGGAGGCGAACTGTCTTACTCTATTCACCCTAACTTGGCCTAACATTGCCATCGCTCCCTGTTAAATGCTGAGTTACAACAGTAGATTAGCTCTGATGCTAGTCACGAAGAAGTGCTATAATTTTCCCTAAGATTAACGGTACAGTATGATTCTAGTCACGAAGAAGTGCTATAGTTTTCCCTAAGATTAACGGTACAATATGATTCTAGTCACGAATAAGTGTTATAGATTGGTCTAAATTTGCCTTCTCAATATTTATTACTGATCTTTAGCAATAGATTAACACTAGAATATGATACTAGTCACGAAGAAGTGCCATAGAAAGTATGTTGAGCCTTGAAATAGCACTAAAATATGATGCTAGTCACGAAGAAGTGCTGTGGAGAGGATGTAGAGCCACAGCATTGTCTTTTTTTGCCTCGGAGCTGTCACAAAAAATAAACACTAGAATATGATGCTAGTCACGAAGAAGAGCTACGTGAAGTTAACTGCAAGAGAACGAAAATCGGGCCAAGTTAAGGTGAAAGGAGTATGATTTTTTTCTGCATCTTTCATTCTTTTAACATTTCGAGCCGTAACACCTTTTCCTAGGCAAATTATTCCTCTTGTATGTTGCTGATTTAAACTGTTTCATTATTAAAGTGGTATGGATATGAGAGAGGGGGGTGTGAGCTGGGAGCAGGGCAGTGAAATGGCGGGGACAGGGCGACATGGAGGCGATTTGTTTGTGGCCGCCCCTTTTTTTTTTTTTTTTTAATGTGTCCGACTCTGGGCATAGGCTTCACAGCCTGCTATCAAGGCCCAGCAGTCCTCCTACATACCATACACCTCTACATGTCATCCCTTACGGGATGAAGGCGTCTGGAAGAAGATAGTAGGGCGTAATAGGCAAAATAAATCGTTAATGAGGAGGCATTGAGAACCATAACTTGGATTAGGGATCTTGAAGTCACAGTTCTGGTTGGCATAGATTCGTTAACACCTTTTCCTTAGCGATTTATTTTGTGTATTTCTCTCTCTCTCTCTCTCTCTCTCTCTCTCTCTCTCTCTCTCTCTCTCTCTCTCTCTTATCGTTAACACCTCTTCCTTAGCGATTTGTGTATTATACCTCTCTCTCTCTCTCTTTGTTCGTTAACACCTCTTCCTTAGCGATTTATTTTGCGTATTATACCTCTCTCTCTCTCTCTCTCTCTCTCTCTCTCTCTCTCTCTCTCTCTCTTCTTGGTTACTAGTCAAATCAGCACCCGAATCTGACTACAAATGGCCATGAACTGAGCTGAAAGGGGTTAGGGATTTTTGACAGGCGAAGAAGAAGAGGAGGAGGAGGAGAAAAAGAAGAGGAAGAGGAAGAAGAAGGAGAGGAGGAGGAAGTGAAAAAGTAGAAGAAGAAGAAGAGGAGGAGGAGGAAGTGAAAAAGTAGAAGAAGAAGAAGAGGAGGAGGAGGAAGAGAAAAAGAAAAGGAGAAGGAGAAGGAGGAGAAAAAGAAGACGAGGAGGAAGACGAAGAAAAAAATGAAGACTCGGTGTGTTATATGCAAAATGAATCGCTAGGGAAATGGAGCCACGGATTTAACATTGAATATTCGTTTTAATACCGTATGCAAAACAAATCACTTAGAAAGATATGTTGTGGAGTTAACAGAATATCAAGGTGTAACATACAAAATAAAGTGCCTCGGAAAAGGAATTACGAAGCCTCCAACACCAGTTTCAATTCGACTCAAACTGGCGCCAATGTTTATTAGTTTGCGACTGTTACGTTAAAAAAAAAGGCAATTTATTCTAGAATGTTCTTACGCTAATCTATGTGTTTGGTACTAGCCAGCTGTTAGAAATATGTAAAAAAATACCAATTCTTGTGTATGTTAATGTTAGAGATGTGTATGTCAGTGTTAGAATGTGTATGTTAATGTTAGTAATGTTATACCCAGGGTGAAGGGGGATTTGAATTCTCTGATACGCCTTCTCTCATGGATTTTAAAATATTTCTCCACTCTTAAATTTCTTCTCTAATTTTATATATACCAGATTTTTCGCTAGTTGTAAATTTGAAGCTAGTTTCCTGCCAGAAATATAGGATAGTCCACATGTTGCGCGTCTCAGTTTGTGTTGTGGGTACGGCACATTCAGTGTTGCCGATGTCTGTCCGGCATTTCCTGCTTCCTGTAACATTTTTCGTTCTTCATTTTGTGTGTGTGTGTGTGTGTGTGTGTGTGTGTGTGTGTGTGTGTGTGTGTGTGTGTGTGTGTGTTTGCTGCATCCACTGACTGCGTAGTCAATTGATAATTTTACGAAGCGGGGCCCCCAAAAAATGCGCTTCCCATACCAGCAGACTGAGCCGTTCGCACAACACAAGATAGAAGGCCTCAGTTTACGAATCACACTGTATTGCCATCAACATTCCTTCAAAATTTCCCTTGTTTAAAAAAATACATATGTCCAAATTTTGCGAAGTCATATGTAAAAATCATATATATTTTCAAAAGTTGATATCTAAAAAAAGGATATTTTCCATAGTGAGCCTAAGTATATTATGTTTTTCCTTTTTTTTTTTCCTTTACATTCGTCTCTTAAAATTTCTTTTGTGATAGATTAATTGAACTGAAATTCTGTAGAACTGAAACGTGTTAAGGATTTAGAGCAGTTTGTCTTCCAGTTAGTGTAGTTATTTTTATTATTATTATTATTATTATTATTATTATTATTATTATTTCTTTATTATGCCTGTTCCCAATACCTGTAATTTTATTTGCCGTCTTAATACTGTTTAGAATAATTTTATTACTAATAGTACAAGTATTATTATTATTATTATAAAAGTGCCCATTTACAGCATATTAAACTTCTCATATAGCCAGTCTATCCTCCTTGCTGAATAATATTTTTTTATATATATATTTTGGTGATTTAAAAGCTCCAAAAGATAATTATTCTCTCTCTCTCTCTCTCTCTCTCTCTGTCTCTCTCTGTCTGTCTGTCTCTCTCTCTCTCTCTCTAGCCTTACTTATGAGATAGAGTTGAGTCACCTTGGTTACTAGTCCTGTTTATCATCCAGTCTGAGTACACCTGGCCATTAGGAAAGCTGATAGAGATTAAGGATCTTGCCCCTCGATTCCCTCCCCATTGCTACTACTGCTACTACAACTATTACTACTGTACTTTTCTTCATTGTTATTCACTGTATGTTGTGCTTTCTGTTCTTCCTCGTCTTGTTCCTCATATATCCTCTTTATTTCTTTGTTCATTTTATTCTTGTGTTCATTCCGTAGCTTATGTTTTCCCATCTGTTCATTATAACGCTTCACTTTGTACATTTGTACGATTTAACATGGCTGACATAGGTAGGAGATTGTAGCTGTATTTGGTTGTAAATTATATATGGAAGTACTGCTACTACTACTACTACTACTAGTAATAATATTAACAGTAAACACCACCACCACCAACAATAATCATAATATAATCATAATAACAACAGTAATAATAATATTGATAATGATACTGATGACAATAATGACTAGTGATAATAATAATAATAATAATAATAATAATAATAATAATAACTGACAATAATAATAATAATAATAAATAATAATAATAATAATAATAATAATAATAATAATATGCAACATTCACAACAGTAAGCTAAATGTATAACATCAACAACAAGCTTCTAACAAATCACTCTACACTTAAACATAGTGAAACCTGTTAATTTAATCTAACCCTATCTGAGTTCTAATATAAAACAATCTAAGCTCCTATCTAACCTAGTCTAATGTTCCAAATCTAATCTTTAATTTAAAAAGCCAGCCTAACTTCTATAAGCTGTCTGATCCCGTAGCTCTCATTGTTTTTGTAAAGTGCAAGTAACGGTAAAACCTGTTATGAGTTACTGTGTATTTTAATTAATCCCCAATAAGCGTCGTTTTCTGTTGGTATTTTCTTCCTGATCGTAGACGATATATATATATATATATATATACCTAGGCTGCTTCCCCCATCCACTCACTCGATGTAGTGCAGCTCTTGGGTGTCTGCCCTTTCCTCTCCTCTCTCCATTCCTTCCTTCCTCTTCTGTCTTTCTTTACTTCATTCTTTCCTCGTCCTTCTGCCTACGGGTGACTTTACACTCCCTCTTTTGTTTTTCTTTTTTTCTTTTTTTTCTCTTCCTTCTGCCTGTGGGTGACTCTACACTGAGTGACAAGCCAAATGGTTTCCTGTACACCAGGAAACCATTTACTACGCTGGGTGGTAACCATATAACCAAATTATGGCACCTGGTGGTTTAGTGGGTAATTACAGCACTCCAATCGGATTGACCTGGTGAAAGTTTATATCCAAGGGATGGTTGGGGTTATTGCTCATGTAATGCCACTCAGGGATGAGTGAGGCTGGTCACTCATCTTAAATGTCAGGACCAAATTGCCTAGCCCCGGGCTTCTACGCTTCTCATGGGGCAATGTAGAATTGGATATATATATATATATATATATATATATATATATATATATATATATATATATATATATATATATATTGTCATTGGCATAGTTATCCCAGCAGCGAATGGTGAAAGAGAAGATAAAATGATAATGTAAAGAGAGAGAGGCGAGCCATTAAGATCGATAAATAATTTTTCTTATCAGCTTTGCTGGCTGTAAGGGTAACCCTAGACCCCAGCTGTGTTTATGTAGCAGTCAACTTTCTCTTCTGGGCTGATAACACACTAGTTGTTTTTCCCATAAACTGACCCGCTACAGTGACTACACCATCTCAAACGATGGCTAACCCAACTTCAAAACAACCTGGACCTCCACCCCGACACCGCCTCCAACCCCTACAAGCCAGGCGACACTGTTATGATAGCGCAGCTCCCCACCCCCCACAAGCTCGTACCGCGCTTCACGGGGCCCCATACCATCATCCGCGTCCCTAACCCCTACCAGGTGACAGTCGAATATCACGGCACTTCCCGCACTCTCAGAAACCGTCATGTACGCCCTTTTCATGCTCCTGCCTTCCCTGCCCCTGCCCCGCCCCACCCACTACACCCACGCCACTTCCCTCTACCTCCTATGACTGCTGCATCTCCCCCTCGCCATCTCTCTCTCCCTCCCATTCCCCCGCCACCTCCACCTCACATCCCGCCACGCCGCCTCACACCACACCTGACAACTAACCGAAGCCACCAACTCCTCACCTCACCCCCACCTCTTCATCACCCACCACCTCGTCCCCCACGCCCAGCACCACATGTCCCGCACACGCCCCCTCAACCCACCACACCCCCACCCCAGCCATCGCCCATCACTCTCCCCAAATCTCAACGCCCGCCACCCACACATACCCCCTCGACCCCGCCTACCCTGTCTCCACCTACGCTGCCCACGCACCCACTACACCACAACCCACTAAGCCTACACCCCACTTCACGCACCATGCAGCAAAACACTCCTACCACCCCACAGCCGCCCTTGCATGCCCCGTGCACCTCACACACGCGCCGATACAGCACACCCACATCGTCACCCACACCCACCCGTAAACCAACCATCACATGCTCCGGCTGCCTCTCCCGCCCATTACACCCACTCTCCCACCCCACCCACCTCACCACAAAATTACACTCCAACCCCTGCCCTAAAGCATCTTACATTCATGCAACACCAGGTCCAAATCCCAGCCACCTACACTCCCCAGAGACGCCACACCGCATTACCCTGGCATAAAACCCCACACTCGCCGTCCATCTCCAGCATTAAGCACAGCCCTGCACAGAAGACAACACTTACCGCCATGAGGATTCGCTGAGCTGTATGGGCGCCGCCCTTCTGACAAAAACATCGAGTCCGTGGACCCCACCACCTCCTACGACTCCTCTGCTCCTCCACCGACCCATCCACCCTCTTCATCACCTGTGACGAGCAGCTAGACGAAAACCCTGCCACCACAACCTGGCACGCCCTCCTCCAACACCTGCAACCAATCTACCACATCTACGACACCAGTTTACCACCTCCAGTCACAGGGACGTGACTTTTTCCCAGCAGACGATGGTAAAATGCAGTATAATGTCACTGAGGGTAACCCAACACCCCCAGAAAGAGCCCACCGAGGAGCATATACAGCGTGCCTGGACTGCGCGCGACAAGGACATACGTCCGCCTGGGCCGCACGCCCCTATGACCTGGAACTCACCCACTGCCACCATAGCAGGAGTACGAGACTACCATCCGGGCGAGCTGACCACCAACAACCACGGGGTGGAGCTGTTACTCCAGCTCTAGTCAGCACCCCTGAGACGGCCGTTAGCTCAACCCTCGTACAGGAGACGACCTGCAGCTGCTCTGGAGGTAAACAGGAGACAGCCGGTAGCCGCTCCCGCCTTCGTCAGGAGACGACCAGGAGCCGCTCTGAAGGTGCCCCTAATGAGACGGCCTGTAGCCGCTCGACCCTCCTACCGGAGATGGCCTGCAGCCGCTCCGGAGGTAACCAGGAGACAGCCGGTAGCCGCTCCCGCCGGTCAAACTTTACACGTTACCCTCATCCGATTTTCGAGTTTTCGTTAACATTTTCTAGTAGAACTGGTCATTCTAAGAATCTTTTCTTCTATGACATTTCTCTCGCAAATTGATAATAAACGAGTTACACGCGACTTCCGCCAATCACAATCACAGATAGGTGGTATTATTTCGTACTTACACCCAACTCACTGACAACAAAAGTGGCTAACTCACCTTATACTTTACGCAATTCTAAGCATTTTTTCTTCTATGACACTTCCGTCTTAAATCAACCGTTGATGAGTTATGCAATTTATTACACTTATTATTTTCTATGGGAGAGATTTTCCCTGCCGTGGTCGGACAATTGTGTGTGTTCGTTGGTGCGTGTTATGTGTGTGTGGGTGGATAAAGCGCATGCGTAGCACATGAATCAGCCAATCACAAAGTAGAATTTCAAATGCCCCATGCTAGGGCTCGCAAGATTTGAAAGTCAGTTCGTCTCCAACCAAAGTACCCAAATCAACCAACCAAAGTACCCAAATCAAAGCAAAAGTCTCATTTTACGTGAGGATCAGTCGTGTTGCACTGTCGCCAGTCACCAGTTGCCGTTACAGCTACAGACGACTCTTCAGATGCAGACGAGGAACTGTAAACTGCTAGGTAAATGCATTATTTCTTATTTACACCCGGTTAGGTTAGGTTAGATGAGGTTTGGTTAATGTCATGGGGGTCTGTGGGGCGAAGCCCCCCAGTTAGGAAGCACGGCCAGGGTTGGGGGGTCTGGGGGGCGAAGCCCCCCAGTTAGGAAACACGAACTCCCTAAGAAGTTTAAAATTATTTTCTTCCGAAGGATTTTAGTGTTTTTCGTTTGATTTTGATAACAGTTCCAGTAGGAAATCACTCGCTTCTGCGTTTTTCCCCCACCCAACACCCCGGTTTCCCACAGGTCCCCCAGTATTCTTGGGGGGAGGGGGAAGAACCGCAAAAAAATACGTTTCACGTAATAATAGGCGTCCAACCTGAGTGTTTTCTGTTGTTTTTGGTGTGATTTTTGTTGATTTGGACAGGTCCTTTCCACCGGATGTCGCTAGTGGCGTTCAACAAAAACTAGCGACTTGCGATAGAAACGAAGGTCAAAATCGATCGACTCAACCATAAACAACAGGAAACACTCAGGTTGGATGAAAAAATCGGATGAGGGCAACGTGTAAAAATGAGGAGTACGTGTAAAGTTTGGTCTTCCGGGACAAACTTTCAAATGTGAGCGGGTGAGCGGACAGAGGGCGCGCTCGTCTGTGATTGTGATTGGTGGAAGTAAATCGCGTGTAACTCGTTTATTATCAATTTGCGAGAGAAATGTCATAGAAGAAAAGATTCTTAGAATGATCAGTTCTACTAGAAAATGTTAACGAAAAGTCGAAAATCGGATGAGGGTAACGTGTAAAAATTGACCCTCCCGCCTTCGTCAGGAGACGGCTGGTAGCCGTTCTGAAGGTGCCCCTCGAGAGACAGCCTGTAGCTGCTTAACCCATCTACAGGAGACGGCCTGCAGCCGCTCCGGAGGTAACCAGGAGACGGCAGGTAGCCGCTCTGAAGGTGCCCCTCGAGAGACGGCCTGTAGCCACTCGACCCTCCTACAGGAGACGGCCTGCAGCCGCTCCAGAGGTAACCAGGAGATGGCCAGTAGCCACTCCTGCCTTCATCAGGAGACAGCCGGTAGCCACTCCAAAGGTGCCCGAGTCGGCCTGTAGCTGCTCCCTCCCCCAGGCCACGGCCAGTAGCCGGGCCTTGGTGAAGGCTGGTAGCTGTGCCCCTAGAAGGCCATGGCCAGTAGCCGGGCCCTATGGTAGGGGACGGCCAATAGCCACTCCTCCATCAGGTGCTGACTCCTGCCCACCAACCTATGACCTAGAGGGAGCCCCCAGCCCGGAGGAGTACTGGAGAGGCCCCATGACTACCACCGGGCTCTCCTCCCTGCAACTGGATCCTGAGAGAACTCACATGATGGACCCCAACATAGGCTGATGCCGCAGCCCGCTTCTGACGGTGTCCCCAACCACTGGGGAACGCAGCCCTTGGGACCTCCAGACCACCCCCAGGACTCCTGGGCGGGACCTCCCCACACCCAGATGCCGGAGATCTTCGTCCTCCATCAGGCACCTGAGTGAGAAGTTCAGGCAGCTATTCGGCCCCAGCCCTGAGGGCCAGACTCCCGCCCCATGCCCCGAAAGCGTGAGACCCTTCACCACCAGCAGCCCCGGACGAGAGAGGACGCCCCTACATGTGATCCCTTGGCCCATGAACACAGAGTCCCCATGCGGAACCCAGCCCCGTTAGCAGTGAGGCTGAGTCACCGCCGCTCTTGTACCTGACCACCACGACGCCCAGACCCGAAAGGAGCGACAGTGAAAGCACAGTGCCCGTGACATAGTGAAGTAAAGGCAGAACAGTGAGTTGACAGTATAAAGGAAGTCAGTGAGAAAAGCATCAGTGACAATCTAAAAGAGTGGTGGAATTTAAACAAGGTAACAGTGAAACAGTGAACACGGCAAGGCAGTGAAACAAGGGTCTATCACAGTGAACATGTTACCAAATAGTAATGCCGCACCACACTAATATCATATGCAGGCCCCAGTGTTAAAATAATAATTACCCACAGTGAAATAGTGCCACCAATTCCACCAATATATAGAACCTAGACTTCCTGCAATAATAGTGCATAACCCCTCTGCCCTAAGTGCTATTCATCTTACTCGACCTTGTCCTGAGTAGTATCCTGCGCGATACTAACACCCCATATCTCGGCCCAAGAATTATAATTTTCCAGTATACCTCAATTTGTGACATCTACCCGTTCCGCTGTATAATTTAGTAATACACATGTAAGGTTGTTGCCTTGAGTTTTTGTGTCCTGCCTCTGTCCTATTTGTCTAAGCTCCGGTCTAGAAAGAGAACCCAGCTACACACCAGGCGTTAGAGGGACGGGAAGCCGACTCTAAAACACCTAGCATTACACCAAGGATAGGGAGTTTAGAGACGTTTCTTTTACCGGGCAGCAGAGTTATCCCGTTATATAATACAATACCATTGCAACTCGAGAAGGTTTCCCATTCCATCATCAAGTTCAGAATGAATTAAATTCTTCATCATGACACTTAAATCCTTGCATAGGCATAAGTTATGTGGACACAGCTGTTCCTCTGTCTTCAGAAAAAGCCAATGGATTTCCGTGAGGAGCAACTGCTATAATTCATATACACATCTTTATTGGAGATTTTCACTTTCCAAACGGTTAAAATTTTCATATTATGGTCATTATAGTCTAGTCAGTATTATAAATTTGGTTATCAATCTCATTTCACAAATAAGAGTGTTAAAAGAAAATGCAAGTCTGAAACTTTTATGTTTCCCTTAAATTTTTTCCAGTTTAATCAGTTTTCTTTGGTGCGCTCAATAGAAAACGGTACATCAACGCAAGGTTTTGGTTGCACGTGTTATTCTCCCGTTTTTGCAAGATTTTGTGTGTTATTAGGAATTGTATCGTTCTCCCAAGGTGCCACGAGCATCACAAACTACCAAGGCAGCCTGGGAGTGGGCGAAATAAAGCGGGAAGTCAGTAGTTCTCTCGCCATGTGCAGTCAAATGTAAGCCTGCGCATTCTCACAGGGAGTTCTGAGTTCTTGTAAGTTAGATTTTGCTATTTAATTAGGGATTCTGTCGCCACTGTAGACATCTATCCAGCTTCTTGATGATGTGCCACATCAATTAAGTAAGTTCATTGGTGCTTTATTATTGATGGAGAGGAAGTAAGAAAGAGTTGGGTCTTATGCCCGTAGAGAAAGAGCACGAGATACCATACTTAGCCGGCAACTTGTAAAATAATACGCAAGTTTTAATTATCTCCATAAAAAAATCGAGGTATAACTTTAGAAGTAATCAACGTTACCAATTTATTATTTTTTCAGCAAACAGAAGCAAGGTTGGTGAAACTGCTGCAGAACTCCCATGCATGAAATTTTCAATATTATTTTTTTCTTGGTAACATTAATCTGTGGTTTAAAACACCCGCCTATCGCATGAAGCCTCACTGGACCTTGGGGATCAGGAGGTACGTACGCATAAATGTCAATTTGAGGTATCATTTCAAAAGACGTTTTTATTACGTTTGTTTAAATGATTTTTACCTGCATAACTGTATGCTATTGCTACATATTGTATGGCTTCATTTGCCTGATCTCACTGACGCCACGTGGGATGGTAAAATCATTAAAAACAAAAAAGTAGTACAGCAAGAAGTTGCTGAATATGCATAAAATTTGCAGGGATGTTTTTACAGCTTCCTTTCCATACATTATACAGGATTTGCATCATTTACGTTAGGCTTGTTTCCTCTCCCTGAACGTATAGAGCGGCGTCTGTGGTGGCGGAGGAGGACCGGCTGGCCTAGTTTTATTGGTCCAGATGACGCACCGAAGTCCACTCAAAGCTAATTTGGGACAAGGAGGATGAACTGCACATCACAGAGGTGAGTGGGTGTTATTTGTTAATATTATAGCTGGTTTGTAAGAGTAAGTATGGCTTAGTGTTAAGTCGGTGGGCAATGGCGGCCAGGTGAGAATACCTGAGGTTTCTACCTTATGCCATGTCGAGTAAAACGGTACCGGTGAATGTACACAGTAACTAGTCTTTAAATAGGGCATTTTTGTCCAGTGGTGTATCGTTACGTCCTGAGTACCGTAAGAGCTCGAAAAGCCGAGTCGGGTTCATTGGGTTTATTGGGTACATTTGCCGGTAGCTTAAAATCGGTGGTAGACATATACTCCCAGACAAGCATGAGTTACATTGATGAAGCAAGTTGGTGAAATGGCAGAGCTCCCATGCATGAAATTATTGTTGTTATTATTTTTTTCAGCAAACAGAAGCAAGGTTGGTGAAACTGCTGCAGAACTCCCATGCATGAACTTTTCAATATTATTTTTTTCTCGGTAAACTGTAGCATAATGGTCATTGTGATGGCATTAAAAAGTTGCGGAAAATTTCATAATTTTGAACATACAGTTTTACATGCAGACCGTGGCAAGCACCTAACCTAACCAGGGACATCCGATGTCATATACAGGGAGTGACTTTATGCTGGAAGTTACCGTTCCCTTCTTTGTTAAGCCTAAATTAACCTAACCTAACATTATCCTAGATCAACCTAACTTAAATAAACCTAACCTAAATAAACCTAAACTAATCTTAATTCACGAAATGACTCATTTCACAATCTGCCTGTAATATACATATATATCTTTATATATATCCATATATCGACCTAGAGTTACCTACAGGTCGATAAGACATCCAACTATCATCCTGACACATGTATTTCATACAATGTTGTTGATAAATGGCGCAAAATTTGGAGAGGATGGAGGGCGAAAGACTGACGAAGAGAGTGTATGTGAGTGAGGTGGAGGGGGGAAGAGGGAGGGGGAGGCCGAGGATGAGATGGAGGGATGGGGTGGAGAGGTATATGAGAGAGGGGGGTGTGAGTTGGGAGCAGGGCAGTGAAATGGCGGGGGACAGGGCGACTTGGAGGCGATTTGTTTGTGGCCACCCCAAATGGGATTGAGGCGTCTGGCAATAGACAGATAGATAGATGCAGATACTTTCAAAATAGAAGCTAAACGGCCACTCGGCACATGCGCACTAAGCGGAATGGTAACTTCCAGCATGTCACTCCGTGCATATGACACTGGGTTGATTTGGCCCCAGAGTCAGTCCGTTACTAATCATTTGTCCCTCCTAACCTGACCTAATTTATTCAGCGTAGCCTAACTGGAATGATTTGGGCATAAGTGAGGTTCAGGTCCAAATCGACCCATTGCCCTCTGTACAGTAGGACACAACCGCGGCCATCAACAAAGTTATCTTCATGCCCTTTAGACTATCCATCAGTCTATCTGTCTATTTATTGCCAGACGCCTTAATTCCGGGGGTGGCCACAAACAAATCTCCTCCTTGCCGCCCTGTCACTGCCCTGCCCCCATCTGACACCCCCTCTCTCATATACTTCTCCATCCCTTCATCTAATCCTTGGCCTCCTCCTCCATCTCCCCCCCTCCACCTTACTCACATACTCTCCTTGTCAGTCTCTCACTCTACATCCTCTCCACATGGCCATACCACTTCGGTGTATTTCTCTTAATGCTTTCAGTCACAGTCACACCACAATGCTCCTTCACGTCATCATTTGTCAGTTTGTCTCTCCATTTGACTCCACATGTTCCTCTCAAGTAACTCATTCCCACTGCTCTCACACTTGACTCCCTCCAACAAGGTCCAAGCTTCACTTCCGTACGTTTGAGATGGTATAGCAATACTGTCATGCACTGTCTTTATTACAACCCTCCTTACCTGCCTGTTTCTTATCTCTACTTTCAGTGAACCAGTAACCTTCCTTGTTGTACCCTTTCAAGCACTTCACCCTCTAAATTTCCATCCTCACTTATCACACTACCCAGGTACTTAACTCGTCATATCCCGACCGATTTTCCACCACTGACTCCCCCCAATCCTGACCAATTTTGGAAAAAAAATTTTGGCTCAAACCTCCGCTTTTGGTGAGAAACATCGAAAATTCATAGAGAAATCGCTCACCTGAGGTTTAAAGTACTTGATACAGCTAGCAGTACTCCTTACCTTTCTGGGTTTTCTATCAGGCTGGCTCCAAAGAAAGTGAGTTCTATGGGAGGGTAACTATTCCACATCACTCATAAATGGTATTTTTTTTTTTTATTTGGTACGAATTTATATGTAGTACGAGAGTATATTGGTTTTCACACAGTAATATAGGCAATATGAGCATTGTTTCACTCACTAACACATCAACATACCTGACCTTTTTTGGCGACATTACCTGATCATCATTTCTGACTGTTTCTGCCTCTAATGCTACGTAAACTTTGTCCTCCACATTGTCATCGATTGGGGAATCAATCTGGCCCTGAATGTCTTTATTGGCCCGATCACTGATAACAGGTAATTTCCTGAGACAATGGCATGCGGGGGGTGGGGGGAGGTCATGCGGGGTAAGGCATTGTCCCTGCCTGGCATCTTGTAGAGGAAGGTGTCCTGTGTATACGTACCCAAAATCACATGCAAAAATTGAAAATTGTGCAAATTATGAACCTTGCAATTGCGCGATGTACTGCTACGTCGATGGGACTAGCTGTGACAAAACGTTGCAACGTGCCCATACGTCGATGGGACGCCTCGGGTTAAATGCACTCACATTATCCATTTCCTCATCCAACCTCACTGTATATTCAGTAACTTTATTTCTCTCAAAGACCATTACTTTACTTTTCCCTACATGCTCTCTAGTAACAGTATTTTTTTTTGCTGAATCTAGTTGTCATAAATCTAGTAACAGATGTTATATCTGCAGAATCTGTTTGTCAGATGAGCTAAGAAATTATAAATGATAATCCCTGTCATAAAAAATATTCATTATTTGTTAATGGGAGCCCCCATGCGGTTTAGTCCACAAGGTTTTTTGGATCTTTGTGATTTTTTTTTAACACCCGTTTCATACGGAAATGTCCCATTTGCAAAATCCGTGGAATAAAAATAATCCCTGGGTTCCTGACTGGGGTGGGCTGCACTCCCTCAGACCCCTTTGCATTATATTAACCATCCTGACAACCACTAAACCAAACCATGTAAGCCCACGCACCTGAGGGAGATGGTGCTGGTTTGAATTTGTCGAGCCAGTGAAGAGTAATCATCTTCGGTCTGGCATGACATTTTTATACAGTAAACCCTCATTTCTTCATGGTACAGCAGCCAAGGGAGTCTCAGGTAGCTGCATACTGAGGGGTAGTAATGCAGTACCCTCCCAAAAGGTGTCTATCTATCCTGTAAAACCCTATACCTGCATTGCATACAGTCATTACTCATTTTACGATGGGGTTACGCCAGGTTATACCTTATTGTATACCAATTTTACCGTAAACCGGTACATTGAAACCCATTATAAAAGGGGGTTACGTCAACTCAACTTCCCAAAGTCACGAAACCAAGACTGAACCATAAATGACAATCCACCTTTATTCCTTCCTGTGTTGGTCCAAGTCGTCTCCCCCGAGGCTGGGGGACAGCCTGCGCTTACAGGCAGTAGTGGTCAGTCTCTGAGCCAGACAGGAACAGGTTAGGGGGAGGGGAATCCAGCCCATTCCTGCACCAACCTTAGCACTGGGACCCATACTTGCATCAACCATAGCACTAGGGCCTACACTGGCACTGACCTTACCACTGGGTACACCAATCCACAGTACTGTAGTACGATGTTTGGCTGAGAGGTGACGATAACAGAGGGGCACACATGAACAAGTTGAAAAGACAGGGCTTTGAAGGGGTGGCGGGACCTGAACCATAACAATGCCTGCACGCCGGGGCCGTCATCTTGCCTGTGACAAGCAACAGTCACCTTGCATGTGCCTGGCGCTTTCCGATAGCAAAATCATTATAGGCAGAAATTTATTGTAAATCGAATTTTGGGGTGGAACTTTTCTATGATTGTTGTAGCTCGTATACCGAAACCGTAAAACGAGTAATGACTAGCTGTTCATAGATAGACCCCCCCCCCCAAAATACTGTACTGTAATAAGCATGATCAAAAGTTATTGTATTGTAAACCTGCCAGGAAATTGTTTGCTGATGAGATGAATGGCACAGATTTTGATTTTTGGGTTTCCGAGGGAATTTTTTTCAGGGAAGGGACTGTTAACAACTTAACAAAGAATCCAAAGAAAGCACACAAAACTGCAAACCCTGTGTTTGTCCATAAATTAAAAAAAAAAAAATCCAGATGGAATTATTTTGGAACTGCTTCCAGCTAACGGATATTGAATTCAGTACAGTGTGTTCACCATTTGGTTTATGCAGTTTTAAGCAATTCCCATTATACACATCTCTATGCACTTTCTAATACTTAGTAAGGAGTGGGGGGAGAGTTGTCCTGAAGTTTTAACGGCAAATCATCGTGGCAGTACATGGAGGTTCAAACACTGACAATAAACCTATTCCTGTGAATTACCCAAATGAGGGAGAAAATGCCCAAATGAACTAATATTAATTCCCAAATGAAGGATTAAAAAAATTAATCCAAAAGGAAGAGAATAAGCCCACGTGAATCAAAATAAATACCCAAATGAAGAAAAAAAATGAACCTACAAGATTACCCAAGTGAACCTAAATAAATACCCAAGTTAACTAAGATGAAGGTGGATGATGGAAGTAAGGTTGGATTTTTGTCTCAGGATTTAATTACATGTCTAGGTTAGGTTAAGTGACATCAGGGTCAATTAATCCCTGAAAGGATATTAACTTGTGCTGTTTGAGTTCATTTGGGGTTTTTATTTTGGTTCATTTGGGTTAAATATTTTCATTTGGATAACTTCGTTTGTTCCAGTTCATTTATAAGGGCTCTAGTATGCTTGCATACATTAGCCTTGACCACCTAATGGTGGCTTTCCACACTGCTCAATCACTGCCAGTCCCATATCCCTGAAGTCACACTGTTACCTCATCCAAGGTCTTTTTCTATATGTTTGAGCCTACAGATATCCTCATCCTTTCCTGCCCAAGTTTCACTACCATATAGCAATACACTCCTAACACATGCTTCTTACAAAGATCCCTTGGTACGGAGGAAAAGCCCTCCCAGTGTCAGGAGAGGTAACAGCTCTCTGCACTTCCTTGAACCATTCCTTAGACCCTACCAAGCCATAGAGCTAGCTCCTACCCCACCTCCAGTGCATAACTTGTCCCCCAAAAAACAAAACTCTTCCATGTACCCAAGATACTCGCCAGCAAGATCAGTCCTTTTATGCCTCTCACCTGCATGCGAGGAACCTATTTCATTGCCATAACCACTCTAATCATCCATCATTGGATAATTTCTCCTTCATTTGGGAGTTTACTTGGGTTCATTTGGGTAATTTCATCTTCATTTGGATTTATTTACATTCTTTTTCTGTGCCTTCCCTCCTTTCTTCCTGTTTCTCCCATCTTTCCTGTCACTTCTTATTGCTTTTCTTGCATTTACAGGTGGCTTTATACTGAATAACAAGCCAAATGGTTTCCTGTTAGCCAAGAAACCATTTACAATGCTGGGTGGTAACCATATAACCAAACCATACGCACTTCCTACGTGTCAACAAGTGGGTTGGTGGGGGGTTAGTGCCCGTCCTCGTAAAACAAAAAACTCAAAGTCAAATGGCCACCCCTTACGGGATTATGGCGTCTGGCAATAGATAGATAGATTTATGTGAGTAAATTCTCATTCATTCTTCATTTGGGTAAGCATCCATGTTGGGTTTACTTGGTTATTTTGGTTCTTTTGGGTCATTTCACCTTTGGGGGGTTTAATATAGGTACAGTATTTATTTTGTTCATTTGACTGTTTAATTAGGTTCATTTGGACTTGAACTCCATGGTGCTGCATCCTATGTGGAGCAGCTGTGGCATCCACACAGGAGCCAAACCTCCCTGTATTTCCCTGCACTTTGCTGTGGGAAGGACACTGGTGTGACACTGTCTACTACAAAGGGGAACCAGATCCATACACAGTGTACAGTAATCCCTTGGTTTTATTGGTTTTCATTATTTCTGCAAGATGACAATATGCACTCCTACCATTATCATGCATTATTGAGGCTAAAAGACTGTTATTGCGCACCTGAGCTGTTTTCTGCAGCCAATGATGGTTCAAAATCTGTTGTTTCTGATGACTGTGAGGGATTCATAGATGAGGCACTACTTGTGGAGTTAATCCATGGTGGTGGAGAGCAGCAGCGTACCACCCCCTACCCTCAGAACTTACCTGAAGCCCATCACAGGTCTCTGTGGTACATGTTTCTTCCTTACTGTGCCATTTTCATCATTTTCCATGAACCTAACCATGCCTCTGAGCATTTTTGATTACCATAATGGTATGTATGTATTTAGTTGGTCTAAATTGCTGTAAAAGGAGAAATTTGAGTTCACAAGTGGGGTGCATTGTACCAGTTAGGATAAGTCCCATGGGTTCTGTGCTTTCATTATCACACCAGGTACAGCATCATTTGTGATAACCAAGAGATTATACTGCACTGTACCTGTAGGACAGCCCTACAGAAGTAGCAGCTTATTTGTGGTCAGCGATTGTATTCTGTCAGACCAGATGGAGTGAAACTTTTTTTTTTTTTTTTTTTTTAAGGGATATTAAGATTTAACCTATGATTTTTTTTTTTTTTTTTTCTAGGGCTGAAGTATATAGTTTTCATGGTTAATTTGGCCTTTACTAGGTGTGACTTATGCAGTACCATAATTAACAGAACTTTATTTTATTACCTTGTCAACATTTCATCCCTAGTTGGATTTGGTCAGTTTTGATGTATGCTGCTGTATTTTATTTTGTACAATATATTTTCTTAATATTTTCACAACTGACATAATAAGGAAGCCTCAAAACCTGGAAGTACCGTACAGTATGAGCCACTTTTGGAAGTTGAAAATAAAGATGTAAATGTTGAATTGGAAAGTTGATGGTCATTGTACAGAAATGCCAGTGACATATTAATTGTAAAATATTGTGGTCCCCCCCCCCCCTTTTTTTTTTTTGAAAGACGCTTATCTGTATTAGTCTTTTCTGCTTTAAAGCAAATGTGAACTATAATTATTCTTAATAGTTTGAAGGATTTTTTTTTTTTTTCAGACCTAGCTAAACTTACTAAAATTATATCTTTCTATCTATCTATAGCCAAATGCCCTAATCCCACAGAGGGTGGCCGCAGACAAAACGCCTCCAAGTCACTCTGTCACCCACCATTTGACTCCCCTCCCTCCAACTCACTCCCCCGTCCCTCATATACCTCTGAACTCCATCCCTCCACCTCATCCTCGGTCACCCCCTCCCTCTCCCTCCCTCCACTTCATCTACATACACCCTCTTAGTCCGTCTTTCATTCTCCATTCTCTCCACATGTCCAAACCACCTCAGTGTATTTCTCCTAATTTTCTCAATCACATCCACATCCACCCCACGACATTTTCATTTCTTCATTCGTCAACCTGTCCCTCCATGTCACTCCACGTGCTTCTCTCAGGTAACTCATTTCCACTGCTCCCATTCTTGACTTGTGCCCCTCTAGCAAGGTCCACACCTTGCTTCCATACGTCAGGGTAGGGATCACAATACTGTCATGCAGTGACTTAACTTCCATACTCACCTCCCTATTTCTCATCACTGCTTTCAGTGAACCAACAACCTTCCTTCCCTGCTGTACCCGTTCAAGCACTTCATCCCCAAAAGTTCCATCCTTACTCATCACACTACCCAAGTACAGTACTTGAATGCGCTCACATTCTTCATATCCTCACCATCCAACCTCACTGTGCATTCTGTGACTTCATTCCTCTCAAGCACCATAACTTTACTCTTGTTTCGTAAACTTTCAGATTCCTCTTCTTACACATTGTCCCAAATTCATTCACCAAATCTTGCAACTCCCATTCATCTTCACTCAGCAATACTTGTACTGTATCATCCGCAAACAGCAGCACTGGAATCTTCCACACCTCAACTGTCCTTCATAAGAGCCACCCCCACATTCACTGCCCTACATTGCACTTCCTTTACAACCCCATCCATGAATATATTAAACAGCCATGGAGACATCACACAACCCTGTTTCAGTCCCGCATTGAGATCAAAGAACTCACTCAGCTCACCATCCACTTGCACTGTAGTCCTAGCTCCCTCATACATATTTTTCACAGCACTCATCAATTTCTCATCCACTCCATATATTCTTAATATCTTCCACATACCTTGCCTATCTACTCTGCATGTCATATGCTTTCACCAAGTCCATGAAGGCAGCATACACTTTCTTTCCCTTCTCTAGATAGAATACTTCTCCACTAAACATCTTAGAACAAATATCTGATCTACACACCTTTTCCCTTCCTAAATCCCCCTTGTTCATTTCCAATTAGCTCCTCTGTTATATGCCTAACCCTATCAGTAAGTATTCTACCATATATTTTTCCAGTCACACTGAGAAGGCAAATACCCCTATGGTTACCTACGTACGTCTCTCTCCCCTTTTCCTTTGTATAAAGGAACAGTTATACCTGATTTCCAGTCCTCTGGAACCCTTCCCTTCACAAGCCAATCTACACACACACACACACACACACACACACACACACACACACACAGCCGGAGAGAGAGGTCGTCCCAGGCATCGCTCCTAACCTTGAGTAGTTTCAGGAATTTTGTCTGTCCTGTCTCCTAGGGTCTTTCTTTAAATTTAAAATAATGAAAGTTGGTAGACTACCAAAAATGTAAAGATTTGTTGGCAATAGTATACATGAATGTTTGTGGCTTATTCAGTAACAGCTGTTTAGGTACTTTACCGGTACGTTAAAGATGGCCGAAAATGTAAACAATGAGGGAATGGAATTTCAAGGATTTGATGCTAATACTAATGTCATGGACCTGGTGAAAACATTAATTATGAGGATTAGTGAACTCGAAAAAAAAGTAGAGAATCTAGTGATAAAGGATGTGTCAGGAAATACGGAAACCACCATACAGAGTCTAATCCAGTCCAACGAAACAGCCAATGAAGAGATTAAGAATTTGAAGAGGGAAAATGTTGAACTGAGGAGGAAACTTGAAGAGAGTACTAATAAAACGGAGAAGGTGAGTAATGTACTAGAAGAACACAAGGCAAAGTGGGCACACGTAGAAGAAGAACAGAAAGAAGTGGTCAGCTTAAGAGAGATCATCCAGGAAGAAAGGGAAATGAACAAGAAAGAAATGGAAGAAAATGTAATGAAAATACTGAAGAAAAAAGAGAAAATAGTGAGAGAAACTGTAGAAAGGAACAGATGTGTGGTAGTATTTGGAAACAGGGAAGAGGAAGAAAAGGTTAGGTTCGCAAGACTCGAGAGAGACATGAACATGGTGAGAGGAATATTAGGCAAGATTGACCCCGAAGGAGACAAGTGGGTAAAAGAAATTGAGGAAGTAAGGAGGATAGGGCCTTATAAGAAAGGGGAAACAAGACCAATGAGAGTCAAGTTTACATCAGAAAGTGTAATAAATGAGATACTTAAAGTGACCTGGAAATTAAGCAAAGAGGCGGGGATGGAAAATATTATAATAAGAAAAGATCTGAATGAAGAAGAAAGAGAAGTTTTAAAATCATTAAAGGAAGAAGTAAAGGAAAAAAATGATAAGAGGACAGAGGAAGAACGTAATACTTTTTTTTGGAGAGTATTGGATATGAAAGTAAGGAAATGGTATTTAAGGAAATAGAAGTGAAGGAAACTAGGGGGGATGGTTGTGAAAGATCAGAAGTTGAGGATGTGGTACGGACAGAGAGTAGGAGAGAAGAGGGTATTAATAATGTCAAAAATAATTTGAAGGTGATATATACTAATGTTGATGGTTTCATATCAACAAGGATTGAAATTAATGATTTCTTGAGAGAACATGAACCTGATGTCATGTGCTTTGTAGAGACCAAATTAAGAGAAGATATTGATGTTCATTTGGGAGATGGTAAATACAAACTGTGGAGAAAAGACAGAAAAGAAAAAAAGGGAGGAGGAGTGATGATAGCAGTGAAGAACAACATAAATGTAGATACTGTGGAAATGGGAGAAGGCAGGGCTGAAGTGATATATATGAAATTAGAAACTGGAGAGAATGTTAAGAGAGATATGGCGGTAGTGTATGTTCCCCCAAAGACGAGAGCATGGAAGGATGACGAATACCATGAGATGTTGTCAGATATGGCTAGCTACTTGCAAAAAATAATTGAGAAAAGCAATAATATAATTTTGGTGGGTGACTATAATTGTAAAGAGGTGAACTGGGAGGAATGGTACTCGGGAGGCGGCGTAGGATTCGTGGGGTACTATGTTATTAAATATAATAATGAATAATGTGATGACGCAGTGGGTCAAAGAAGAGACACGGTTTCGAGGTGAGGACACACCAGCAAGGTTAGATTTACTGTTCACCAAAGAACCCGATGTAATAGAATCATTGGAATATCTCTGTCCTTTGGGAAAAAGTGATCACGTGGTCATTGAGTTCCAGATGTTAATAGGAAACGTCGAGCCAAGAGACGAGCTTCATAGACAGGGAAGATACAACTTTGGCAAAGCAAATTTTACAGGATTGAGAAACTTTTTGAAAATGCGGATTGGAGAAAATTCAGAGAAACAAGAGAGATACAGAGGAAGTGGGAT
The DNA here is from genome assembly GCF_032717465.1 of Coenobita brevimanus. Taxonomy (NCBI): domain Eukaryota; kingdom Metazoa; phylum Arthropoda; class Malacostraca; order Decapoda; family Coenobitidae; genus Coenobita; species Coenobita brevimanus. Next base: position 14,642,315 of record NC_136994.1, read on the forward strand.
ATCTTTCTAGACCTCTATAATCTGGGAGTGGAAAATTTGTAACAAGAGTAAGAGGGAAAGAAAACAGGAAAAAGGAGTGGTTTAATAGAAGGTGTATGATAGCCAAAAAAGAGAGATAAGGCGTGGAACAATTGGAGAAAGAGAGGTAACGACAGAACAAAGGAAGAATATAAAAGAACAAGAAACGAATACACAAGAATACGTAGGGAAGAAGAAAGGAATTTTGAAAAAGGTATAATTGACAAATGCAAGGATGAACCCAAACTGTTTTATAGATTTGTTAATGGCAAACTGAAACAAAAGGAAGGAATCATCAAGCTGAAAGTAGATGGAGAGGTCTTTAAGGATGCGGCAATGCAAGCAGAAATAATGAACAAACGTTTCCAGTCAGTTTTCACTAAAGAAAAGGAGCTTGTGGAAGGGGAGGGAGTGATTAGAAATGTTCCGGTGATGAAAGATATAAAAGTGGAGGTGCAGGAAGTGTATAAATTACTGGAAACTCAAGATGTAAGGAAAGCCCCAGGACCTGATGGAATTTCTAATTGGGTACTGAAGGAATGCAGAGAACAACTGGCGGATAAAATTCACAGCTTAATTGTATGCTCACTGGAAGAGGGGAAAGTGCCAAAGAATGGAAGAGGGCAAATGTGGTACCAATTTACAAGGGAGGAAACAGGGAAGAACCCCTGAATTATAGACCAGTGTCTCTAACCAGCATGGTCGCAAAATTGTGTGAGAGAATCCTGAAAGACAGATGGATAAAATATCTGGAAGAGATGAATATTTTGGCTGAATGTCAGTTTGGATTCAGAAGTGGAAGGTCATGTGTTTCAAATTTGTTGAGCTTTTACTCAAGAGCGATTGATGTGGTACAGGAGAGAGATGGTTGGGTGGATTGTGTGTACTTAGACTTAGAGAAGGCCTTTGACAAGGTACCTCATAAGAGACTAATGTGGAAACTAGAATATATAGGAGGACTAAAGGGGAAACTTCTGGAATGGATGAGAGACTTTTTGAGAGACAGACAAATGAGGACAGTAATAAAGGAAAAGATGTCTGGATGGAGGGAAGTAACAAGTGGAGTCCCTCAAGGCTCAGTGTTGGCGCCAGTAATGTTCCTGATTTACGTAAATGATATGGTAGATGGAGTGAACAGTTATGCGAGTCTGTTTGCTGATGATGTAAAGATCTTGAGGAAGATAGAGGTTGAGGAGGATTGTAAAATACTGCAGGAGGATTTGGATAGGATACACAATTGGAGCCGGACGTGGGAAATGAAATTTAATGTAAAGAAATATAAAATATTGGAAATGGGTAAAAGTACCAGGAGACCATCACTGAATTATTTTTTTGGTAATGAATTAATCACAAAAAGGAGAGAAGAGAAAGATTTGGGAGTGTTGGTCCAAGATAGTTTGTCACCAGAAAAGCACATTAACAAGATAGTTGGAGAGACTTATAAGCTCTTGACTAACATAAGAGTAGCATTTCATTATATGGATGAGGAAATTATGAAAAAATTGATAGTGGCCATGATCCGCCCCAGGTTAGAATATGCAGCGGTAGTGTGGTCCCCACACAAAAAGAAAGATATAAACAAGATTGAGAGAATACAAAGAACAGCAACCAAGATGGTCCCCAGTCTGACAGACCTGTCATACAGAGAGAGGCTGGAAAAACTGGATTTGCCTTCGTTAGAGGAAAGGAGAAAGAGGGGAGACATGATTGCGGTGTTCAGGACCATGGTGGGAGTAGATAAAATTGACAAAGAAGATCTGTTTGTATGGGATAAGAGAGCAACAAGAGGACATGGAATGAAATTGAAAAAGTCAAGCTGCTTGAAGGATATCAAGAAATATAGCTTTCCTTACAGAAGTATAGACTTATGGAATAGCCTGGACAAAGAGATCGTCCAGTCTAAAAACTTAAACGAGTTTAAAGTTAAATTCGACTTATTGAGAAACAGCGACGGAAACCCACGAGCATAGTACATTCCGTGTATATCACAATTAGGTATATTCTTAAATATTTGGAACGACTCAGACAAAGAGGTGGTGCATGAGAAAAACATTCATGTGTGTAAAGGTAGACTTGATAAATGTGGATATGGAGACAGGACAATACGAGCATTGCTCAATTCCTGTATACTACAAATAGGTAAATACAAATAGGTAAATACACACACACACACACACACACACACACACACACACAGTATCTATCTATCTATTGCTAGACGCCCTAATCCCATATGGGGTGGCCACAAACAAATCGCCTCCACGTTGCCCTGTCCCCCGCCATTTCACTGCCCTACTTCCAACTCACACCCCCCTCTCTCATATATCTCTCCACTCCATCCCTACATCTCATCCTCGGCCTCCCCCTCCCCCCCTCCACCTCACTCACATACACTCTCCTCATCAGTCTCTCACCCTTCATCCTCTCCACATGGCCAAACCACCTCAGTATGTTCCTCCTAACGCTTCCTATCACATCCACACCACAACGCTCCTTTATATCCTCATTTGTCAGCCTGTCTCTCCATGTGACTCCACAGGCTCCTCTTTAACTCAGTTCCACTGCTCTCACTCTTGACTTGTGTCCTTCCAACAGTGTCCAAGCTTCACTTCCATACATCAGAGTTGGTATCATGATACTGTCATACAGCAACTTTTTCACTTCCATGCTCACTTCCCTGTTTCTTATCACTGCTTTCAAGGAACCAGCAACCTTTCTTCCTTGTTGCACCCTTTCAAGCACTTCACCCTCCAAACTTCCATCCTTACTCACACTCCCCAAGTACTTAAATGTTCTCACATTTTCCATTTCCTCACCATCCAACCTCACTGTACATTCACTTTACCCTTCCCTACATTCACCTTTAGATTCCGTTTCTTACACACACTCCCAAACTCCTTCACCAAGCCTTGCAGCTTCCCTTCGTCTTCATCTAACAACACAGTATCATCTGCAAACAACAGTACAGGGATTTTCCAAACACTACCCTCTCTCACTAGGGCCACTCCAATATCCACTGCTCTACCTTGTATCTCTTTTTATTACCCCATCCATGTACAGGCTGAACAGCCATGGAGACATGACACATCCCTGTTTCAACCCAACCTTCAAAGAGAAAAATTCACTCTGTTCACCATCCACACGCACTGCACCATGGTACATACACTTCACAGCATTCAGCAACTTCCCATCCACTCCATATATTCTTAATACTTTCCACAGTCCTTGTCTGTCCACTCTGTCATATGCTTTCTCCAAATCCATGAAAGCCGCATACAACTTCTTTCCCTTCTCTAGAAACTTTTCCACTAAAGATTTAAGAATGAATATCTGATCTACACAACCTCTTCCCTTCCTAAAGCCTCCTTGTTCTTCTCCAACTAATTCCTCTGTTATTTCTCTAACTCAGTCTATATATATATATATATATATATATATATATATATATATATATATATATATATATATATATATACTGTATATTCTTTGCTGTTGATTGGAGACATGAATGGCAAAGTTGGGAATGTACGAGTGGATGGAGTGGTTGGTCAGTGGGGTGTACCAGCTGAAGTAGATGGGAATGGTAGTGCTTTGGTGGACATCTGTGCTTGTAAGGGGTTGGCAATAGCCAACACCTACTTTCATCATAAGATGAGCCACCGGTATACATGGAGGGAATGATAGACTACGTGTGTGTAGATGAGCGAATGAGAAGACAAGTGTTGGATGCAAGAGTGTGGAGAGGGTGGGGGAATGGAGTCTCGGACCATCACTTAGTGATGGCCAAGGTAGAGCTGCAAAGAAAGTGGTTGAGGAGACAAAGGAGAAGACAGCAGGAAGCAGCTCCTGTGAGAAGAGTGGAGAAATTGCAAGATAGTGAGAAAATGACAGAGTATACGAGCATTGTGGAAGAAAGATTGGGAAGGTATGAGCTAGAGCAGATGGAAGGGGTGGAAGACGTATGTAAGATATTCACGGAAGAGATAGGCACAGCATGTGAGGTGGTTTGTGGAGTGAGGAGGAGATGCAAGGGTGTGCAAGGGACAGCGTGGTGGAATGATGAGGTGAAACGAGTTGTGGAACAAAAGAAGAAGGCATATAGTGAATGTTTAGCGAGTAGAGGTAGGGGAGAAGATGAGAGAGAGAAGAGAGAGGTATATGTGAGCAGGAGAAGGGAGGTTAAGAGACTGGTGAAGGAGAGTAAGAAGAAAGTGGATGAAGAGTTTGGGAGGAATCTGAGTGTGAAATGGAGGGAGAGTAAGAAATTGTTTTGGAAGGGGGTAAAGAAAGTAAGGCAGTGTGAAAGGGGAAATAGTAGGGGAGTGAAAGATAGGAATAATAGATTGTTGGTGGAGAAGAGAGAGAAATTGAGGAGATGGAAGGAGCACTTTGAGGATTTGTTGAATGTAGAGAGTGAGAGCAGTGCGAGTATAAGTGGTTGGGGAATGACTGGGAGAAGAAGAGATGAGAGGAGGGAGGAAGAGATCAGTAGGGCGGAAGTAGTGGAAGCGATGAAGAAGATTAAGTTGGGAAAGGCCCCAGGAATTGATGGAGTGTGTGGTGAAATGCTTAGGTATGGGGGTGAGATTGCTGTGGAGTGGATATGGAAGTTGTGTAGATTGACTTGGGAAGAGGGAAGGGTTCCAGAGGACTGGAAATCAGGTATAATTGTTCCTTTATACAAAAGAAAAGGGGAGAGAGAAATATGTGGTAACCATAGGGGTATTTGCCTTCTTAGTGTAACTGGTAAAATATATGGTAGAATACTCACTGATAGGGTTAGGCATATGACATAGGAGCTAGTTGGAGAAGAACAAGGGGGATTTAGGAAGGGAAAGGGTGTGTAGATCATATATTTGTTCTAAGATGTTTAGTGGAGAAGTATCTAGAGAAGGGAAGGAAAATGTATGCTGCCTTCATGGACTTGGAGAAAGCTTATGACAGAATAGATAGGCAAGGTATGTGGAAGGTATTAAGAATATATGGAGTGGAGGGGAAATTGTTGAGTGCTGTGAAGAGTTTGTACAAGGGAGCTAGGGCTACGGTGCGAGTGGATGGTGAGCTGAGTGAGTTCTTTGATCTCAGTGTGGGACTGAAACAGGGTTGTGTGATGTCTCCATGGCTGTTTAATATATATATGGATGGGGTTGTAAAGGAGGTACAAAGTAGGGCAGTGGATGTGGGGTTGTCTCTAATGAATGAGGGTGAGATTTGGAAGATTCTGGTGTTGCTGTTTGCTGATGATGCAGTATTGTTGAGTGAAGGTGAATGGGAGTTGCAAGGTTTGGTGAATGAATTTGGGACAGTGTATAGGAGGAGGAATCTGAAAGTTAATGTAAACAAAAGCAAAGTTATGGTGTTTGAGAGGAATGAAGTCACAGAGTGTGCAGTGAGGTTGGATGGTGAGGATATGGAGAATGTGAGTGCGTTCAAGTACTTGGGTAGTGTGATGAGTAAGGATGGAACTTTGGGGGATGAAGTGTGTGAAAGGGTACAGGAGGGAAGGAAGGTTGTTGGTACACTGAAAGCAGTGATGAGAAATAGGGAGGTGAGTATGGAAGTTAAGTCACTGCATGATAGTATTGTGATCCCTACCCTGACGTATGGAAGCGAGGCGTGGACCTTGCAAGAGGGGAACAAGTCAAGAGTGAGAGCAGTGGAAATGAGTTACTTGAGAGGAGCATGTGGAGGGACAGGTTGATGAATGAAGAAGTGAAGGAACGTTGTGGGGTGAGGTGGATGTGGATGTGGTTGAGAAGATTAGGAGAAATACACTGAGGTGGTTTGGACATGTGAAGAGAATGGAGAATGAAAGACTGATTAAGAGGGTGTATGTACAGTAGGTGAGGTGGAGGGAGGGAGAGGGAGGGGTAGACCGAGGATGATGTGGAGGGATTGAGTTGAGAGGTATATGAGGGAGGAGGGGATGAGTTGGGAGGAGGGTAGTCAAATGGTGGGTGACAGAGCAACTTGGAGGTGTTTTGTCTGCGGCCACCCTTTGCGGGATTAGGGCATCGGGCTATAGATAGATAGATAGATATTCTTTTGTAATCTGCAGTACAGTATTATGTATGCATATAAAACTGTTGAGTAATGCACTGGGTATGGGTATATGTTAACTCCAGGCTCCTGGGGCTTTTCAGGTACCAGTAAATTAAATTGCCATTGGGAATACAGTACTAAAGATTTGTCCCAACCATGAGGGAGTTAATGGTGACTATCAACACTCAGGCGACTGATTCACCCTCAGCCAAATAAAATAGTGAAAAGTTAGCTGAAGTAGATTACAGTCACCACTATGATATTTAACCCCTAAAACACGGGGCGTCGCGTTTGCGACGCTCACCGAAAAGGACATAACGGCGGATCGTCGCGTTTGCGATTCGAATTAATTTTGAATAAACGCGGGCAAGGATGTTCCAGCTGGTATTGTCTATCAGTACCACCACCCTTTACCTACAATTAGCATACTTTACCTTTGTACTACTGACCTCCGTTGTTGCCAAGTATCGCGTTTTTCCCCCCTCCCCCTCACCACCACGGCCCGGCCAGCCTGGCTGTGATACATGGCAGCGCTCTGACTGCTCAGAACTGTAAATCTGCGCTCTCCTCTCACAAGCAGTTTATGCTAATAGGAAATGCTTGTTTCCCCAGTTGTCACACTAGCTTTTTTTTTCGCACGGTTTGCCCCTGGTTAGCGTCAGTTTACCGCAGGCTTTCAAAGTGACATTATGGCGAGTTCTAGCTCTTCCGAGTCAGTGCGAGCGTCCGACAGGAACGAGAATAAAGTGACGGGCGTAAGGCAGAATAAAAAGCTCGCTGCGGTGATCTTTTGGGAAGTAATATGATTGAAAATAATGTAGTATACGTGTTTTTAGCTATGAAAATGGAAATGTTTGTTGAGTGATGGGAAGACCGCCGCCGCGCTGCATGTCGGCCGTACGCTTCGTTGATTTTAGCCTTATTTTCAGTGCTCATTATACAAGTATGGATTCCAAACTACATGTACGTTGTAGTATAAAGTTTACTGTGACAGAATGAGGCTGTGGTAGAGGGGAAACCGGGTTGCTTGAGGTGTGAAAGTGAAGATTTTGTTACCCAACTTTGCAAGTCTCCACAAGTCCTTGGGTAGTCTATGAAGGCTCAACACCTGTCTCTGGAGAAAGCTGAATGTAAGTACTATCTGCCATACCAAATATAATGTTCTAGGGTTAATCTCTGATTTTTGGCTAATATTTTCCTACAGGTACTCAGACCGCGATACAACGCTGCCACCCGGGGGGGGGTCGGCTGTCCATTGGCCGCGCATTAGGGGTTAAAGTAGATGATGCCTGTGATAATTTGTAGAAGTAAGTATGTGAACTAATGTTGGTGGGAAAATATTTCAGGGTTGGCGGGTTTTGATGACGTCTGTGGCCGCCTCCTGGAATATAGATGGATGGACTGGCTGTGAAGAGAGCCTTTGTGGAGTATTTGTACCTGATTACACACAACATATAGAAGCATTGGAAACACTAGGATACCAGGGTTTGGCAGTATGGAAGACCAAAGAAGCACAAGACGAGTTGGACGTTGTTTTAATTTGATAATCAGCATGTTGACTAGCAGGTAATTTGATGCATAACTATAAAGAATACAAAAATATAAGTGTGTGTGTGTGTGTGTAGATTTTTAGGCCTGTGATTGTCAGGATTATGGAGCTTCAGTGTTAAGTGAATGAGTGTCTTGGCCATTTCACTGGAATCACAGGGCATTCTGTTGATAATTCTCCCTCTATTATGTTTTCACATTCCATCCTTTCTGGACCCTGAACCACATAGTTTTTATGTGGGAAGAAAGATTATGATGATGGTGATGGTCCTATGTATGTTTAAATATTATGTTGTTACCAGTGTTGCATGGTTGCAGGGTGAGGTTATTTTCTGATGGATGGTATACAAGCTTGACTGTCCTGCAACAATATGGTCAGCTACCCCAACCCTGACATCTCATCCCAGGACCTCATCCCTTGTTTTTGTTGCTGTATGGCAGAGGCTGTACCTTAATGAGGTATGTACATTGTTTTGCCTACTTTTAAATTTATACATTTTGGTGTTTACATTGTTGTACCTATTAAACCTTGCCATAATACACTCAGCTTGTATAGTGCTATAATTACTCTCACCTTAAATATTCAGGTTTTTACAGTGTTTGGCCTGCATACTTACAATATGCCTAAACAACTACCCTTCTTGTGCATATCACCTTTACCACATTGGTGTCCACCAAATGTGTACAGTTGTGTTTTTTCCTTCTCATCATTCTCACTTCATTGTATTCAGATCTCCAGAAATCTTCCTCCTCTACTATCCGTGTGTCACTGCCACACAACCTCTGCCTCATGCTTTGCACATAGAAAGCATAAAATATCCTTTCTTGTGTAGAGGTGAGAGGGGCAGGAAACTGTATCTGTGGCTTTTCTCTGTTCCATGTTCTCAGAGATAGAGACCATTGGTCAAGATCATGTTGTGAATATAGGAAACATCAAAGTTAGGAATTTGATTATGAACACAACATGGCATTGCCTGTGTATGCAGAGAGCGAGGTACAGTACTTGAATGACCACAGGAATTAACTGGTTGTTGAGGATAAGTAGTTAGATTGATTAAGTAGGTGCTGAAGGGAATTCTACACATGGTGGTGCTGTGTGCCATGGGTGGAACAGCTGCAGAATCCACCCAGGAGCCCAAACTCTCCTGTTCCCTTCATCTTTCTTTGGGATGGACCCTGGTGAGATGCTGTCACAAGGAGGTGCCAGATCTGTGCACAGTGTACTGTAGTGTACCTGTAGGACAGCCTCACAGAAGCACATGCTTACCCATGGTCAACAGGCTGGCTTGGCTATATAACCTGCAGTTAAGCAACAACAATAACTGGTACCTGATGCTTATATGCAATCACTTTTACAAATTTCTTATACTAATCACTTCAACAGGTTGTGTGGAGCTGGGCAGGTGAACAGGCCACAGGGAAGTGCTGCTGAAATCTTCTGTGTGTTATTCTGAAGAATTAAACACTGCTGATGTCCACCAAGTGATGTCCTGATGCTGGGATGTTCTCCAGGTGATGTTTATGGAAGCTGTCTTTGTGTTGTCACGTGTCTGGTAGTGTTGCTTTAGCCCTCTAGTTTTTTGTTTGTATCTGTCTTTGTGTGATGTTTGTCTCTCTCTGTTTTGGCATGTAACTGCTTCTATAGAGTGTTTTTGCCCATCAAGTTGTGTGACACTAGAATCTCCTTCCTTCCTCCCTGCTTTTGTTGATAATGCCTCTTTAATGTTTTGTCACTTGTGTCCTCATATTGTGCTGGTTTTAGTGTGTGAATTGCTATTTGTTTGTTTTTTATCTAGTTGCTTGCATAGTTCATTGATTTTTATATTTCGTCTTTGTTGGCACTGTTTTCTTTCCTGTTTTGTATATCACTTTTTTTTTTTTTTTTTTTTTTTTTTTTTTAAATACTGTAGGGTGTTCTTTGTAGGTATTTTGTATGGTAATAATTTTATATCAAGGTGTTATTGATAGGCAGATTAATAGTCTTCCCAGTCCTTGTTAGTGTGGGGTGTAGGGATTTAAGTATTTCCAAGGGTACATTCACAGTGAGGCCAATATTAACGTATTCTGATGCAAATTGTCTGATTGTGTAGGCCGGGATAATAATAATGATGCTGATGAAGTGCGTGGCTGTTTTTGCTCTATTGTTTGCTTCATTTGTTGTGCTGTGTTTTGTTGTCTAGGTCAGGATGAAGATGATGGTAATGTCTTTGTTTTTCTTCATTTGTTATGCAGTTGCCTCTCTACAGGTATTTCATCTTTGTTCATGTTTAAGTGGTATTTCATTTCTCACTGTTGCTTGTATTATGCTCACGACAGTTTTAGGTACTCTCGAGAAGTGATTTTCATGCACTGGGACTTGGTTTAATAGAAAACATCAGTATGTTTTAAAATAAAGCACATCATTTTATTTGATCTTTTATTTGTATAATCAGCAGTATGAACAAGTAATGTAAAACATGGCTCGGTTGACACACGGTGTTCCTTGTTCACTTCTACAATTGACAGACAGTTGTACAGTTAGCATCAGAATATGCTCCATTGCATGGTCATTTTGAATGCAACCTAGGATGCATTAAATGACAGGCATCGAAGATGACCTGGTTGTAATAGTGTTGCTTATTCACTTATAAACCTGACCTACACAGTTGTACAATTTGCATCAGAATATATGCAATTGCAGCATCAGTGTGAATGTGGTCAAGGATGCATTTTGTACCAGGCATCCAGGATGAACTCTGGCATTGATCATTTTAGGCCAGTATTGTGAGTGTCCTGGGAGGCTTTGTATGTATTAAATTACACCTTAACATTGTCTTGTATGTTATATTATCAACAAAGTGTACATACAAGAGGTTATTGAGGTGTACTGTACAAATGTGCATCAAAGCCTGCCAGGCCACTCACAATACTGGCCTATCAACACAGGGTGACAGTTTCCTCCAGGCAAATTACTCCTCCTCAAAGGGGGGGGGGGAGGTGAATTTGACTGGGGGAAGCTGGAGTCAGCCCCTTCAGTGCCATGATGTATTTTTATATATATTATTCCTGTCAACCTCAGATGTATTTATTTAGCTTAGGTGAAAATTATTGAAGTGGAGAGGTTAGATGTGTGTTCATCTATCCCTTCACTTGATGGTGTGATCCTGAGTTGAATAAAATCATTTGGGTTAACAGGAATAAAACAAATTTTGGTACCAAACTAAATATGTCATGGCATTGAGGGGGTCCAACACCCTTAAAATAAAATTGTGTGGTGGCAGCAAGAATATCAGAAAAATTGTCATCCCACTGAAGAGACAGGAACCGCTTCTGTACGATGACAACTTGGGTCATTCTTGCTGCCTCCATACAATTTTATTAATGTCTTTTTAGCCTGACTAAAATTGCCTGAAGGTAGCAAGAATAAGAACAAGTGTCATCCTAGTGAAGAGAGTAACTGCTTCTGTACGATAACAACTTAGCTTTTTCTTACTGCCTCCAGACAATTTTATTGATATCCTTTTATACTCAGTAAAATTGCCTGAAGGTAGCATGAGTAAGAACAAGTGTCATCCTACTGAAAAGGGTAACTGCTTCTGTATGATGATGACATAGCTTATTCTTGCTGCTTCCAGACAATTTTATTTAGGTCAAGACAATCCCTGTCAAGTAAAGGAGTTAAAATAATCTGCACTCAGCATTTCGCTATATCAGGTTTCTTCTCGGCTGAATAAAATGTAGCAGCAGCGTGTAGAAAATTTATTGTTCTCAGGGTGGAAGGGTTAAAGGGAGTACCGGTGTCCTTTTAATGCTTTACATCATGAGACATTTTTTTATTTGAGTAAATTGATCCAAAGTTAGCCCGAATAAAAGATGTCAGTGCACTAAAAATTATGAAGATATGACAGATTAATTCAGAGGTAACCAGAATAAAATAAAAAGATTTGAGTACACTAAGAATTATCTAAATAGAACAAAAGTAAAGATACCAGTGCAGTAAAGGAGTTAAGTCAGTATGTTCAAGTTTGTAATAATATCTACTGCCACATGCTCAATGCCAGAGTTCACCCTGGATGAATGGGATTTTTCCAGTGGCTTCCTCCCCACCCCATCTGTTAGGTAGGCACAATGGATGATGATGATGATTCTAGGGCCAACTCACCTCGTCTTGAAGTTGGAATTTGGATTGGAATAATGATGACTGATTCTAAGACCAATTAACTTTGTCTCTTAGTTGGAATTAGGATTGGAATAATGATGAAAATTCTAGGACCAACTCAGCTTATCTTGTTGGAATTAGGATTGAAATTATAATACTGGATCTCACCTCATTCTTTCTTGTGGGTGGGAACTAGGGATGGGATGATGATGATAATTCTTGTTCTTGTGTTGTGTTATTCTTTGTGTCTGGATCCCACATTACTGCATTTTTTTACACAGGTTGGGTTGGGATGATGATAAATGTTTGATAATTCTCTTCTTTCACACCTTCTCTTTGTTTTTGCATCCATCTGCATGGATGGAAAGTAAGGTTGCTGGGGTGATGATAACTTTGATAGTTGTGTTTATATTCTTCTGTTGTTTTTGTGCATCCATCTAAACTAGCAGGAATTGCTTTTCGGATTGTGGTGACTGATAATTCTCAATGAGCATACTTTTTTTTTTTTTTTTTTTTTCAAGTGGGAATGATGATAATATTGACAGCTGTGATTCCCTAAGTCAGAAGTGTCCTAAGTTGTGTCACTGAAATTTGTGGTTTGGATACTGCCATTGGCCATATTGAGTCAGTATGAAGCAGGAGTGGAATACTGCATGGTGTTGGTAGTTCCATTGTGGGAAAAAAATGGATCACCTGTGTTTTTAGTGCCTTTCAAGGGTAAAAGAAGAAAGAAAGAAATGGAAGGAAGGAAAAGATGGAAAAAAAAAAAAAAAACTATCATCTGTGTTTTTAGTGCTTTAAAAAAAAAAAAAAAAAAAAAAAAAAAAATGAAAAGGAAAGGAAGGAAGGGAAAGAAAAATGATCTATAGTACGGGTAATAAGTTGATGTGTGATAAACTGTGTAAGTTGTTTTGATAGTGCCGTTGTCAGAAAAACTGTTCTCATTATAGTGATCAAAGCTTTAATAATGAACCAGATCCAGTATGAAGCAAGTGTGGTAAATTATATGCTGTTGAAAGTGCCAGCAATAGGAAAACTGGCTTCATTACAGGACTGGCATTAAGTTGAAGTAGGGTGATGAACTCTGTGTAAGGTTGATTGTGCCACTGTGAAAAACTACGTCCATTATAATGTAAATTTGCATTGCAGTCATTATAGAGTAAGTTGGTGTTGCAGTACCGTAACAGCCAGTTCTATATAACCTCTAGCAAGGTGTGAAAACCATAATAATATTTAAAGGCTGGTTATATCCCGGCTTCCCTGGTGGCATTGCTTGATAATGTGTGTGCCTGTTGCCACCTCTGATATACTACTTTTACTCTAACCTGGCCTAAACTTGCCCTCTCTCCATCTTGAATGCTGAGTTGTAACAGTTGACTCTAAAATATGATGCTGGTCATGAAAATGTGCTGTGGAAAGGAATGTTAAGTTTTAAAGAGATTAACACTAAAAAGATTATGCTAGTCATTAAGAAGTGGTGTGGAAAGGATATAGAGCTACAATATTGTCGTAATCTAACAGTGCACTACATGAGCTGAAAGGGGCAAAAATCTGGGTCAAGTTAAGGTAAAAACTATTATGTTAGTGATCCCAGCTGATATTTCACACCACAGGCCAATGTACTGCCTTCAAGTGTCCAATGAAGTACTAAAGTTTGCCTCCCCTGCCTCTATCTCTTCACTGAGTTCATAGATGCATGGATGTGATGTTCTGGATAAGGGTGCATAATATCAGCCACGAATGAATGATAACGTGCTCCTCGGGTCACGGCATCACATTCAAACGTCCGTGAATCCAGTGATGAAATAGACAGGAGAGAAGAACAAACTTCAGTATTTAAATGTACATGTATTGTTGAGGACAAAAGTGCAGAGAAATTTATACTTGAAGATACACACAGCCTTCATAATAAGTAACCTTGTTAGGCATCATATTTTGCTGTTAACCCCTTCAGTCTAGTGACATGTTTCCCATTTGTTTCCTTGCTAGTTTGAACCAAATTTATTCAGCTCAAGATAAATGTTTTGAAGTGGAAGGGTTAGATACAGCCTTCATTAACCCCTTCACCACGAGGTGGCTCCCCTAAAGTGAAAAGAAAATATATAAAAGTAAAAATATACAGTAATGGGAAAAGGCAGTAAAGTTCTCAGCTACTGCTTATTGACTCCCACATACTTCTGCAGTGGCCTTTTCTTGATAATATTCACCACACTTTCCCCCCCCCCCCCAACACCTGGCTTGATCCCAAAGGCCCCATAAAAGTGGTGACATTTTTTTTTTTTTTTTTTTTTTTTTTTTTTTTTTTTTTTTTTTTTTTTCACGTTAATGTCCACTCCAGTTAATAATTCATGTCCATGTGTCTCCTTCATTTATCATATATGGTCATCCTTTCATATTATTGCCACTTTCGTCTCAGCCACATGACTTTTGTTGCCTGGTGCTAGGTGGGTTATTCATTCAGTCAGTTTAAAAATATTAGCCAGCAGAGAGGCATGAAAAATTGAAGTGAAATGTTGCAGCAAGAAAGACAAGCATCTCTTAGTTCAGGAATGTCAGCCAGCAGAGGGAGTGGAGAAATAATAGTGAAATATTACAGCATAGAAACAGACAACCAAACCATATGTGCTCCCTATGTGTCAACAAGTGGGTTGATGGAGGGTTAGTGCCCCTCCCCGTAAAACAAATAACTCATAGTCAAATGGCCACCCCTTACAGGATTATGGCATCTGGCAATAGATAGATAAATTGAAACACACCAGGCATCTTTCCAATTAGGAATATTAGCCAGCGGAGGGAGATGAGAAACAAAAGTGAAATATGTAAACTTTTGCTTCTGATTGCACATGCTGTAGGTTTGGGCGTGGGTGTGGTTGTGGTTGTGGGTGTGGTTGTCGAAGTGTAATGCTCTGTCCAGTCATTTACCGGGTTGTAGGATTGTATTTTGTGACTTTGGAGATTTCTCAGTGCCTCCTCGGTTATTCATTTTCCTTATTACACTTAAATATCCCTTTGAATGTCACTACTATAGAAAGTTGATGTTAAAATGCTATGGATAACGTTGATAAGATTGCTGAGAATTTGTACTTAAAATAATCCAAAACAAGACTTGCTAGAAAGGTACTCTCTCTTCTCTTCTCTTCTCTTCTCCTCTCTCTCTCCTCACCTCTCCTCTCCTCTCTCCTCTCTCTCTCTCTCTCTCTCTCTCTCTCTCTCTCTCTCTCTCTCTCTCTCTCAAATATTATGTCAAGTAAACACTCATCTAATATTACACCTAAGAATTTTATTTGTGCTAATACTGTATTTTGATAATGTGAGGGATAGGCTATACCAGAAAGATGCTTGTAATATTACCTAAAATACCATATACTGTACTTTATTTTGACTAACTGGAATATTTTGCTAAACTGAGAGAGATGAGTAATTCCAGAAAGATGCATAAAATATCAGTTAAAGTACCATATTGTTTATTTTGGCCAACACTGAAATATTTTGTTAAATTGAGAGAGATATGAGTTATACCAGAAAGATGTTCAAAATACCGGTTAAAATACCATACAGTTTATACAGGTATTGACTAAAATTGGAATATTTTGTTTAGCTGAGAGAGAAATACCACCAGTCAGAGACCCATAATACCCTCTCAGGTAGTCATTTATCTGTCTAGTTATGGTATTAATTTTATCTTTTAAAGGTAAACACCAGATGATTTTATTTTACCATCCATCCATCATCCAATCCTACGTTGCCCCATGAGGAGCGTAGGAGCCCGGGGCTAGGCAATTGGTCCTGACGTTTATTTTACCAAGAGAGATTTTGTTATATATTGCTGGCATCTGACCATACCTCCATCTTATAACTCTAGATGGTCTCAGATTTCTTCATAGGCAGTGTTAATGCTGACTTACGGTAATGCGTCATTAATTGTTGTAATTGGATTGTGTTCACTGGATGGAACTACAGTAGGTCACTCCCTCAAGTTAAATATCCTGTACTAAATAATGGTTTCAGAAAATTCAATAAGTATAAGAAGAAGAATTTGTCAGTGGTTGGAAGAATTGTTATGAGTGGGTCTCTTTACTTACTATTCAACCCTCCAGTCTGACAACACCTGGCCATCAGCTGAGTTGAAAGAGGGGTTAGGGGTTTTTGCCTGGCTGGGAGAAACACACCATAAAATGTCAGATATCAGTGTTTATTTCAGTACCTTAACATCAGCCCTTGTTATGGAAGAACTGTGATTTTAGTGGTTATTAGTTATGCCACCATTTACCTATCCTTGTTTTAAATATAGTGTTAGTAAGTGTAGGGAAGGGGCAGAGAAGTGTATGAATCAGGGTGGTGTGAGGAGGTGTTGGCCTGGTAGTGGAGGAAAGGGTGGCATGGAGGTGATTGTGGTTACTCCCTCCAGGATGAAGGTGTCTGGCTGCAGATAAGTAAATAGATGAGGAAGTCCTTGTTATTTTCTTATGCTTTTCTTGCTTTTAGATGCACACTGAGAGAAAGATTGTCAATTCATGTTCCTATATTACCTCATAACCCCTTCACTCCAATGGCATTTTTTTGTCTGTTTCATGCTTACTCTCTTCAGATGGTTTTATTTAACTTAGGATGGACTTCTTGTTCTCTGTTACAGATGAACAGAGGAAGGAGAAACAAATTACATTAAATAAACACACACACACACACACACACACACACACACACACACACATGCACATACACCAGATTACAGGTGTCCTCTGTTAATAAAGAATATGTAACAGTTGGACTTGGGTGAAGACTACAAGTACATCTGAATCTAACATAAAACCATAACATAACATAACCTGTGCTACACTATCCTAACCTCTACTAACCTGCACTATACTAACCTAACCTAAGTTGAGTAAGATCCTCTGAAGGTAGAAATAGAAATTGTATACATCCAGAAGTTGAAGGGTTTAAGCTGATGTACCAGTCCTGTCGCAGTTTACAGTACCGGTATTAGTTGTGTGGGAAAATAGTGATTTTTGGAACATACCTGGAATAAATACAGTAAGGACTTCCTGTTTAACATCCATTCAGTGATTTCATTGCAAGTCTTAATGTAAATTACACCACAGTTAGTTATGACGGTTGTTGTTGAGTAATCATCTCCCATTCTGTCTCGCTGAGCAGATCTATCAGCTGCAGGCAAGCAACTGCCCCTTCAGAGATATTGTGTGCAGTGAACCAGTGTTCCCTGTAGGTAGACATCACCTTGCCACAGTGTGGAGGTTTGGTTCCTTGGTGGATGCCACATTTTCTATCTCCATTAATTTAACAGGGGCACCATAATAGGCTCCACATCACCCTGTCATATGGTTACCACCCACTGGTATAAATGGTTTCCTGAGTTACGGAAAGCTATCAGGCTTGTCACTCAGTTTAGAGCTACTTGATGTGGAGAGAGTTGTTATTAAAAGTGACAGGAAGCATGGGGAAAATAGGAAGAGGGTAGTAGACATAATAAAAAAAATAAAAAAATGGTGAAGGAAGTAGTAGTTAGCAATATAATTACATAAAGTGAGGGACAGTGGCCGCCACCACCCATGACTTTCAAGTTTTTGTAGAGTTATCAATTTATGTTCGGATTGCAGAGGAATGTTTATAATTTTGATATATGGTACCCAGGTCTTAAAGATTTTAAAAAATAGTTAATGCAAATGCTCTAACTCACCCAGGTGAATAAAATTGTTTGGTGTTGGCTGAAATAGAATGCTGGAGTGACAGTATAAATCATGTTTATTTTGAGTCTACTATTAATTAAAGGCTTGACATTAGTTTGAGTACAGTACTAGAGTTGTTCCTACTGTGAGTGTTAATTCAATGCGTATTTATTGAAGAGTTGCTATATTGTTAACATCAAGGCTCCTATGACTCACATGGTTGAATGAAGTGATGTGATATTAGGTGGAGTTGTTATGACAGGATTTCCTCTCTCTCTCCTCTCCTCTTCTCTCCTTTCCTCTCCTTTCCTCTCCTTTCCTCTCCTCTCCTCTCCTCTCATTCTCTCATTCAGCACACTACACCTTGGTCTTCTGTGTTACTTAATTAGCTATGTCCTGACTGAGTGGAAGTCAAGTATTACAAGGGCCAACTTGTATGTCACAAAGAACGAGGAACAACAGTGCCTTCAATAACACCTAGAATACAGAATTTAGTGTGAAGTTAGTGTGGTGTTAATGGTTGTTTTTTGTGCAACTGTGTGTCTCCATGGATGTGATGCATGTGTTGGCAGTGATCACAAGGGGCATATCCAGCATTGTACAAAGGGGGGGGGTGGTCAGCTGAATAATTACGGTATCTTAGACTCAGGTTTGAAAGTAGGGGAAGGGAAGAGGTAGTTAAAAAAAGATAGAACTGATTTGAACAGTAAACTAGCACCAGGGAACAAAAAGCATATTAAAATGAGATTGATTTTTTTCTTTCGCTCATGCAAAACTCATTGATGTAGAAAATATACATAAAAGCCTGTAATGTTTGTCAGCTCTGTTTAGTTGGCTGTTCATAATTGTTGTGCCTTTTTAGCATGGGATGATGTAGGGGCCAGAGTGTAAGGAAAAAGAAAACAGTAGAGGGAGAACTGTAAGCAGAATACCCAGTGAAATTGACCATACACACACATCCCATTCTGGCTGTTCTTTCTATGGTAATTTAACCGAAATATGGCCACTTAAAGCTTTCATTACTACTTATAAAGCTTATTTGCAAGTTCCTCCCAATTTACACCACAAATTTATAGACTTATAATTTGAAACATCCTTGATATAAATAATGAGAACTAATTTTATGTGGATTGAGGTAGATGGGTGGGGTTAAATGGATATCTATAATTTGAAATATGCCTGATGTATATAGTGAGAACTATTTATATGTTATGTCTGTTGGAAAGGAGGAACATACTATTTGTGATGACAGTGGTAAGGTTTGTTTGTGAGTAACCCAACCACTATTGCCATGAATACTGTATTTGTGTCTATAAAGGCTTCAGTGAGGCTTGCATATGTCTGACCTTGGTCACCTATGCTCTCCACATGGCACAGTTTCTAGCAGCCTTTCAGTTCAGTCCCTTATCCCTGAAGCCACACTGTATGGCCTCGTCCCAGGTCTTTGGTCTACCTCTCACAGCTCTGTCCTCAACATTCATACTGTATACTGGGTTAATTGAATGCCCTTTGTGATGACAGTGGTTTGTGTTTGTCAGCAACCCAATTATCTTTACCAGAAGTCCTGTATATTCTCTTACTCATGGGGATTTTACAGTGTTATGCATTATGATATAGTTGAATAACTGGTTTCACATTGGCTTTTCTTTACTAGCTATTTTCATAATGTTAGTTTTGTCATAGTTGGATCCAGTCAGCTTTACCTCAGAGTACAGTACACACTTATTAGTGATAGGATGACCACAGTAATACATATATTGTTGAGTAGCTGTTTTTGTATTGTTAGCTTCATCACAGTTGGATCCAGTCAGCTACCATATACCACAAATACGGCTTAGTACTGTACGCTTTCTTAGTGATAGGTTACCCTCAGCTGGACTAGAAGCTGAACCAACTGATTACTTGCTAACAGTTACTGGAAGCTTCTGGAGCCGGAAATATAGGTAGATATATATAGATATAGATATGTAATAAGATTTCTGTCTGTGAGAGTCTCAGCTTAGACATATGAACTGTCACTCAGGAGATTTTTATGTACAGTTACCACTCAGGCTGTTAACGATTCACCCTTAGTGGAATAGAATTAATGTTTGCTGGAATAGTTTACTAGTGTAGTGCCAGCTATGAGATGGTTGATAGTGGTAGTAATATTAATAGTCTTGGCAGTTTACATTGCTCATGTTTGTTGTATAAAGACTGTAAATGTGTGTAACTGTGGACAGGTGGAATTTTTAAGCACTGAACACTCAACAGTATTGGTTGGATATGGTGTCCACAAGTTATCTGTTTAGCTTTAAAATCAGGCCATCTCCTCCCCTCCACCTTCATTCACTCTGCATGTTAAGGTTACCAGTTTCTGACACGTTGTAAAGATAATTTGTGAGTGTCCTGTCTGTGTAAGTATTGAACAGTGTTATTGATGTACAGTACTATGGGTCACATAAGTGTTGGTGCACAGGGGTCTGATGTCTACTGAAAACATTTAAACAGCTGCTGATGTTTACCAGCATCTCATTGTGTATGAACAATGTCTGTTTTTATAAACAACATTTGCTGTGCGTTTATATGACACCTGCCAACGTCAGGGCTACCAACATGTGCTAGGTCAAACACTAATATTTCAGTGACCTTTGTTCTGTGGTCCCAAATGTTTCATGCATATTGTGCATGGATACTTTTGTGACCCATAGTACCAGTATTCTTTGAACATTGTCAGTTGTAGATTTGGATTCTGAATAGTGGAACAGTTAATATCAAAGTGAAGGTGGAGAAGTTATACATTTAGTTCTTTATATTGCAGTGTGTGTAAAAGTTGTATATTTAAGTGCAGTATAGCAGTGTAAATGTTGAATGGTGTAAAATGTAAATATGTCCATCTCATATTAACTCCATTGAGGTGTAGGGGCCCGAGGCTAGGCTAATGTAGTCCAGTATATTTAAGGGTATGGTGACCAGCGTACAGTGTATCCCTTTATGGCCCATTGACATGTAAGGGCCCGAGGCTAGGCTACTGTAGTGCAGTACTGTATATTTAAGGGTATGGTGGCCAGTGTACAGTGTATCCCTTTATGTTACTACTATACATGATTGAAAACTGCTATCACCTCTCAGGGCTTGGCAGTTCAGTACATTGAAGGGTAAATGACCAGCCTGTGTCCCTTGATGGCATTACCTGATTGAAACACCTCCAGCCGCCTCTTGTTGATCAACCCTAAGCAAGACCATCACTTTGTCTGGGCCATTCTAGCCACTAGACCATTAGGCAGTATTTGTTTAAAGCTTGGGTGTTATATTTATTTGTCTTTACCCATATTTGGATGTAAACTGTCCCATATTTTAACTGCCTTCTGTTTGATAGTGTTTATGACTCATCTTGCTGACAGTTTTATTCAGATAACAAGGAACACACAGATGATAGTTAAGGTGGCAGAGATTTGTTTGCATAAGGTAGTGAATGAGCTTGATGGAGTTTGTATTGTAAGATAATATTAATATTTACTCAGATAAGAAATGTATAGATGATAGTTTAGATGGCACAGAGAATGGTTTGCAAAAGGTATGGAATGAGTTTAATGGGGGTTAGGAAGTAAAATAATTGAAAGTGAGTACAAAATAATACAGTATACATCATCTCACCTCATTTACACACGGACAGGTGGGGTGAGGTAGGGTTCAGAAAGCAAGGAAAAAGAATAAACAATGATAGTGGGAGAGCTACTGAACTGCATGACCAGTGACTCAGGCCACATACTCATTCACTCACCATTCAGGCCCCTGGAATCCTGACTCTGTTACAGGCATCGTACTCACCTATCAGACAGACAGTTGCATATTAAGAAATTGGAATTGAATTTTTTTTTTTTTTTTTTCTCCCCCCTAAGGAATGATTGACAGTAGGTCTGCATGCAGTATGTGATGGGGAGAAGAAGCATTGTTGGATGAGAATGAATGTAAACACTGGCAAAGTAATGGTATTTGAAAGAATTTTGATGTGAGAATGAGGGATTAACTTAGTGTATGTGAGTTAGGTTTAGGTGGGAGGCAAGGGACAAACCAGGGATGATTGATGGATTAACTTAGTGTATGTGAGTTAGGTTTAGGTGGGAGGCAAGGGACAAACCAGGGATGATTGATGGAGGGATGGGGTGTGAGGTACATGAGTGAGTGTGGTGATGGAGGGATGGGGTGAGAGGTACATGAGTGAGTGTGGTGTGAGTTGGAGAGAGAGCAGCTGATGGGGGGATGGGGTGAGAGGTACATGAGTGAGTGTGGTGTGAGTTGGAGAGAGAGCAGCTGATGGGGGGATGGGGTGAGAGGTACATGGGTGAGTGTGGTGTGAGTTGGAGAGAGAGCAGTTGATGGGGGGATGGGGTGAGTGGTACATGGGTGAGTGTGGTGTGAGTTGGAGAGAGAGCAGCTGATGAGGGGATGGGGTGAGTGGTACATGGGTGAGTGTGGTGTGAGTTGGAGAGAGAGCAGCTGATGGGGGGATGGGGTAAGAGGTACATGAGTGAGTGTGGTGTGAGTTGAAGAGAGAGCAGCTTGATAGTTGAAGACACAATGACATGGAGGCAGCTGTTTGTGGGCACCCCTTCTGGAATTAAGGGATCTGGTTATAGGTAGATGGGTTTTGCCATTACAGTATAGGATAAGGAATAATTATTAGTGTGTAGGTTAGTATAGGATAAAGGGATAGTTGATGGCAAACAGCATAGGATAGAGGGATAGTTGTTTCCAATAGAGTGTAGGATAGGGGGATGGTTTTTTTCCATGCAGTATAGGATGGATGATTTATGGCAAGCAGTATAGGATAGAGGGAAGCAACACAGTATCAATTGTGTATCATATGACTGCCTAGTCCAAGAATCAAGTGTCAGTAGCGTGTTCATTAGACAGGGAGTTGTCGTCATCTAGTCCTGTCTTGCCCCATGAGGAGCGTAGCAGCCTGAGGCAAGGCAAATTGGTCCTGAAATTTAAGATGATAGTGACCAGCCTCACTCATCCCTGAGAGGCATTACGTGAACAGGGAATTGTAAAAGTATTAAAAAGAACACACCTTTTGAGCAGTCCTTTATGTAGAAATATTGCAGTGAGTTCTTGTTGTAAGTCTTATATAATTATTCTTTATTTTCTTATATTTTTTTAATTGCAACTGGTTTTCCATGGTTTGTAACACCTCTTTTTAGTGATTTATTGCTTTATTCTTTAGTATCGTAATGCGTTATTCATGTGAACTACAGGTTATTGACATTAAAGAAACATAAATAACATACAGGAGAATGATAAAGCTTTGGGGAGTTTGTAGCAGCTTTCCTCGTCACTTTATTCAGCACATAAGACCCCATGACCCTCATGTGTGTTATTGACGAACAGCAGTATATTGATCAAACAACATAAATATCATACAAGAGAATGTCAAGGTATGAATATGGTACATAAATCACTAAGGGAGAGGCGGTACAAAGCTGGCCATCCTCCACAAAATACAGCCATCTGTGCTACAAAATCCACGAGAAATTATTGAAATGTTGCATTGTAACCCATTCAGCATGATGATGTGTTTATTTATTTACTTATTAATTTATAAGGTGTTGAATAAATAACTGAATATTTAGACAATAGAATACCTTGTGCCGTAAATTGATTGTTGTTGTTGTTGCCTCAGGGTTATCAAAATGCAAACCCAGTGTAATAGAGGCTGTAGCTTCCCTTGTGCAGTCCACCATCCTCCTTTTGGGGGATACAGAGGGAGGTCCAGGCAGTATTTGTATCAGTGCCACCACGTGAAGGCATCTGTCCCCAGTTCCAGTATAGGGTTGATAAAGGGGATGTTAGTATTTCCTGTGATATATTAATGCTATGACAACACAGATTTACCCAGGCTTGGCAGAGAATTTTTCAGGTACATCATCATTATCCTGACCTCTTTTTCTTACCCAAGGATAGGATAAGGTTGGTTTCAGAAAGCAAAGAGAAAGCATGATATATGGAGAAACCATCAATATCCATGTACCTCTCACTCCATCCTTGCTCATTTTCCACATGCACTCGCACCATTTTGGCCTTATTGCCATATGCTTTATAAATTTTCTGCATCTGGCATATTCCCTCTCTACTGTCATATTGACAAATCCATGAAGACAGTATTCCACTTCGTTCATCTCCGCTGACTACTTTCCAGCTTTACATCTTGGAGTGAATATCTGAGCCATTATGAAACACTCCTTCTGCTTCTCTTTTAAGCCCTCAGTTGTTCCTTGCTGCTGACAAATAACTGGCCTCATATCTTCTCCATTGAATTGAGATGATGAATATCCCTATGACTGCCGCTCTCTTCACGTTCCCTTTGGCACTCAACCTTCTTCCTAGGTCGGTCTGCCCTTCTTCCCTATCCATTCCATCACACTCTCCCCTCCCATACTTCGCATTTTGCCACACAATCGATCAGTCTTGGTTCTTTTCCTTTATTAGCTTTCTCTATTGTTTCTCACACTTCTTTCTTGCTGATTCCTTCCATCCTTCTTACCTTTCTTCTCACTGCCATTCTCCAAGCAGTGCTTTTATTACCAATATTCAGAAGCTCTTGATATTGCTTTCTTCATCTGTCTACTTTCTTTTCTCTTGGAACATTTCACCATTTTTATGTTTTGCCTTACTGCTACCTCCCTTATCATCCTGCCCTCCTATCTTCTTCTCCTTCCAAAATAATTTCTTACACCCCTTTTGCCTTTCTTACTTGCTCCTATTAGTCTCTTTGCTTCAGTTATCATTTCTCAGCATAAGCTTTCTCATCCCCATCCCCTCTAGTCTCTTCACCTCTCATTTTCTTATCCTACAACTGTCTTCCTCATGCACTTCTTTCTTACTCTCACTAATTTCGCCTCTCCCTTTCTCAACATACAGATGTGTCTTCCATCTCTCCACATCTTCAATAACTCTGCTTCCAGTTTAGGCACTGTTTGCTTTCTTGTCTGCCACAGTTTGCCCTCATTCCACCACACAGTTCCTTTCTCCCCCTCCTGGCTCTCCTAATGCCACACACCACAAATGCTGCAGTAATTTATTCAGTTGACACCTTACTTTATGTACTTTATTCTCTCCATCTCACCATATCATATGCGCTTTCTTCATCTTTACAGCAATATTAAAAGACTTCCCTACCCCATCCCTTTCACAAATCGCTTATCTTATTTTGACCACTCTGCACACTTCACCTGCCACACTAATTAGGACACAAAAACACCTTCATGCACACCACTTATAACCTCCACACTCAGACTTCTGTTTTGTATCAAGTCCTTCATTGCATCAGCCACTTTTCCTTGATTCTGCCACTGTACAGTCTACTTCCTTTGCATATTTACCTCTTTTCTGCTACTACACCCAGGTATGTAAACTCACCAATTCTAGTCTCTCCATTCATCAGCACATCACACTGAGTCACCATCTCACTCAGCAGCCATCACTGTACTTTGATACATTTAGTTTTAAAAC